>NW_026889758.1:55000-235000 GCF_033153115.1 Saccostrea echinata | reverse complement strand
AAATAATTAAAGAATATCATTTTCAAAATGCTGATATCATTGACAAGGATCTTGAAAAAAAAATTCTCTAATAAATACTTAAATGTATCAATATTCAAAATTGCAATGTAACAGGAGTCATTAAAATGCTTTTAGATATAACACTTGTTAAAAGAATGTTCAAGAAAATTTTCATTTAGATTTAACATCCGCAAACAGCTTTGGGATTCAGAATTTTTATTAAATTGTCATATACAAACAACAGTCAGCATAATAATCAAATTAGTGTTATTATTTAGATGTACTTTGCTGAAATAGTAGTCAGGGTTTGACACATAATGCACTCTGATTTCTGGCTCGTGCATGATGTGTCAAACCCTGACTACTATTTCACAAAAATTCTGCACAGTCACTATTTTTTGGAATACCACTCGTCGTCAAGCAATGTTGACTTTTGCTACGCTGGAGGGCGTGGCTTCATCATTCAACGGGTAATAGTGTTTTTAGCTCACCTGAGCCGAAGGCTCACTGACAAGTGAGTTTTTCTGATCACTTTTTGTCTGGCGTCCGTCTGTCTGTCTAGCTATCCATCTGTCTGTAAACTTTTAACATTTTCGACTTCTCAAGAACCACTGGGCCAATTTCAACCAAATTTGCCACAAAGTATCCTTGGGTGACTGGAATTCAAGTTTGTTCAAATCAAGGGACAGGCCCTCTTTCAAGGGGAGATAATAAAGAATTAGTGAAAAAATTAATAGCATCTTTTAAAAACCTTCTTCTCAAGAACCAGAGGGCCAGGAATGTTCAAATCATGACCCCAGAGGGTAGTGTTGGGCCACAAGGGAGGATCAAAGTTTTACATAGAAATATACAGGAAAAACCTTTAAAAATCTTCTTCTCAGAAACAGCAAACCCCTGATTGGTCTTATTTATATGGAAGCATTTTCAGGTAGTGTAGATTCATTCGCCTACATTTTACATCCATTTATTTCAATACTTATGGCAATTTGGCTGTAAAATCTTTGTTTAATGCAAAGAACAGTTCAATGGTAATTGACTGATAATTTTAATACCAGTGTTAAATAGTTAATTACTCCTAATTCCAGCTCTTTAAATAAGGGGGGTAGACGATATTTTTCATTGAAAATCGGGCTTTAAAGCATCACCACATTTTAAAATATTCTTGGATATGAATAAATGTTCCTTAAATCTTTTCTTGTGTTTTACTCATATAAAATTAAACATATATTAATAATGAAATACAATGTTTTACTTGTAAACCCCTTTGAAATCGGTGAAAAAATTAGCATTTTTGTAGTTTTTTGTCTGTAAACATATGTTCCCCCCCCCCCCCCCCCCCCCCCCCCCCCCCGTAAAACACAAAAAGCTTTGGTATGAATTTGTGAAATGACAGTCCATATTGCCTGTAAAAAGGAATTTTTGTTGGGGGGGGGGGGGGGGGGGGGAGATGTTTTGAAATTTGAAAGTATTTTCCATTGATTTCTATAGTGAAAAACACAAGTTTTACCAAAATTATAGAGTTATCTCTCTTTGTTTTCCCAAAGAAGTAATGTTTTATGAAAACTTATATAAATATCTATATAGATATGAAAAATCATTCAAATGTGTTAACTTTTGAAATCTGACTTGGAGGTAGGTGGGAGAACAATACTATTGTTCGCAGTTCTTTGTTATATTGACATGGAAGCATCATCAAATAGTTTAAAATTCATGCCCCCCCCCCCCCCCCCCCCTTTTAATCTTTTCAATACTGAAGTGTTTTGTTCTTTTGCCTAGCCAATGTGCTCAGGTGAGCGATGTGGCCCATGGGCCTCTTGTTAAACAAATGTTTCTTGTTGAATCAGATTCAACTAATTTACATGAAAGTATGATATAATATAAATATGAATGACTCATAAAACGTGTTATCCGTAGAAAAGTAGTGACTTTTTAGCTCAGCTGACAGCTCAAGTGAGCTTTTCTGATCACATTTTGTCTGTAGTCTGTCTATAAACTTTTCATATTTTCAACTTCTTCTCCGGGACCACTGGACCAATTTCAACCAAACTTGCCACAAAACATCCTTGGGTACATTGTAAAGGGGATTCAAGTTTAATCAAATGAAAGGCCCTGCCCTCATTCAAGGGGAGGTAATTCAGAAATAGTGAAAATTCGGTGGCATGTTTTAAAAATGTTCTCAAGAACCACAGGGCCAAAAAAGTTGAAACTTTAAGAAAACCTTCTTTACATAGTGTAGATTCAAGTTTGTTCAAATGATGACCCCCAGGGGTAGGGTGGGGCCACAAAGGGGGATCAAAGTTTTATATAGGAATATATTATAGGAAAAAATCTTCTTCTCTAGATGTTTAGTCATATTGATATGGAAGCATCCTCAGGTATTGTAGATTCAAGTTTGTTCAAATGATGATCCCTTAGGGTGGGGAGGGCCACAATAGGGGATCAAATTCTTACAAAGGAATTTATAGGAAAAAAAATCTTTAAAAATCTTCTGATGAGGATCAGAGAAGCCATTTGTTATATTGATATGGAAGCATCCTCAGATAGTTTAAAATCCACCCCCAGCCCCCTTATGTAAACTTTTCAATACTGAACTGATTTTTACTTTAATCTTTAAAAATCTTCTGATGAGGATCAGAAAAGCCATTTGTTATATTGATATGGAAGCATCCTCAGATAGTTTAAAATCCACCCCCAGCCCCCTTATGTAAACTTTTCAATACTGAACTGATTTTTACTTTTTCCTAGCCAATGTGCTCAGATGAGCAATGTGGCCCCTGGGCCTTTTGTTATTTTTCATCATAAGCATGATGAATGGTGTATATTTTCCTCATTATAATGATTTTTTCTCATAATAATTTCTAATAGAAAGTATATTCTAAGGTTTTATGATTGATGGAATAAATTATTTTGTTTTATCTTTGACAGGTATTGGGAGGTGTGTTCACATGTTGGTGCTCTGTATTTTTTGCCATTGAAGCCAGTGTTAAGATTAGAAATACCCAACAGTGCTTTCAGAACTGTACAACAAGGACTGTGGATTGCTTCAAAAAGATTTGTTGTTAAAACATTGTGAGGATGCATTCTCATAAATCAATGTGTCAGAATAAGAAGCTGTAAACTGTGAAGTTGTAACCAGAGAGCAAGAAAGCTGCAAACAGTCGGGTCACTTTAGGACTTACTTGTGTTAAAAGAGCATGCAGAACTTCTATAGAAAATCCATCCAAAATCCTGGTTAAGCAAGACGTTTTCTTCAAAGGCAACACAGTGAGGCTAGGAACATGAGAAAAAGGCACACTGTTATTAAATATGCAACCAAAATGGCCAAGATGCTCACAAATTTTGAAGTAAAGGATGTGGGTTTTGTAATCAGCAGGCAACACCCATATATTGGAGCAAGTCTAGATGGGATTGGTAGTTGTGATTGTTGCAGGGAATTCCTTATTGAAATTAAGCATCCATATTGCAAACGGGATTCTGAGATAAGTGGTTCGATAGACTGCCTTCAATCTGTGAACAGTAACTTGGAGCTGAGTTGGAGGACTCAACAATACTATTAACAGGTACATGGCAGCTGCTTGTGACCGGGAAAGAATTCTATGACTTTGTTGTTTGGACTACTGAAGACATGTTTGTCAAAAGAGTATGTTGCAAGGAACACCACTCTGTGTGAAGATATTACTAGAAAATGGGAGATGTTTTTTAAAGTTCCATTCTGCCAGAACTTAATTTTGGAAAGCTATATTCCTCTCCAGGAGCAAGTATTGACTGCTGCATTGCCAGCAAATGATATTGGTCAGGATCGAAGAAAGGAAGTTATTTGTGTCTACCAGAAGGAGGAATACTCAAAGAATGTCATTGGTTGTGAGGATGAGATCTTCCCTTTTGTGTAGTTGCATTTTGAGTGTGCAGGTGGAAAAACACCAGAATTGCCTAGGTACAGGGGGCCGCCATTTGGACACCCAAAGTTGTGCGGAGAAGAAAAGCTGACAGGAGTCCTGCTTAGTCATTAACAGAAAATCTTTGTGGTGGAATTTGACAGTGAAATATAAGTGATAAAAATGAGATGTGACTTAACAGAATGTGTAAAAAGATATAGGACTTATAAAGGAAGACTTGAGATGAGAGGTGATATTTTGCTGGACAATATCATTCAGTGCGGATCTATACCAGTTGTAAACAGGCCAAAATTTAAAGGAAAAACAACGACACGATATATTTTTTGTGGTGAAGTTTTGAAGAAGAGGTGTTGAACTATGCTTCACAGTGACTGATTTTTTGAATATTGATTATATAAATAAGTGACAGTGATTGGAATTAGTATGGAAGTCCATGGGAAAACATTTGGTGATGTTTGTCCTATACAGAGGGGGCAAGAACCAGTTTATCAGGTAAGTGTAAGAAAATAGTGCATGTTTAGCACCATTTGTCATTTTGATTATAAAATGGATGCATTTTTTGATAATTTAAAAGAAAAGTTAAATCTTAAAAGTGAGTGCGGCCCCCAGAGGGACACCTGTGTGTATTGGAGGGGTAGGATTTCCTCCTCTGGCTATGGGTTACAAACTGTTTACTGGCCAGAGGAGGGTAGAAAGGTTAAAAAGGCTCACAGAGTTGCCCTTATGGCAGAATGGAAACTGACACGGAGTCAGTTTCCACGTAACAATGTCGAGTGCAGCCACTTATGTCACAACAAGCTTTGAGTGAACTCCCAGCACCTGGTAGTAGAGTCCCACTCAACCAGGTGAGGATTCACTGCCATTTGCAAGGGCTGTGCAGCAAGTCACACATGCCCTGGTGCATTTTATGTAATTATATTTTACATGTAAATTTTAATTCATTTAATTAGGGGTTTTGAATAGCTGTGCTCATTTTTTTTTGCTTAACTTATGAGATTTTTGGTCTTTAAATGACTTTGAAAACATCATATTTTTTCTGTAGTTTACTTCCTCCTGATGCTGTTCACAAAGTTTATACAGCTTTTTTCATTTGATTACTCTAGTATTTCTATATTTTTTTGATTTCTGATATATTTTTTGCCTTTCATAATTATTTTGAATATTTTTCAGAGATTGACTAACCCCCCCCCCCCCCCCCTCCTGGGATGGGGGCACCCACACCAGCACATAAGACCTTTATGGATTCTCCCAGGCCATTATTTGTACTATGAGCTGCACTGTGCTCCCAAACGTGAAAGTTGCGTGCAAAAGTGACATTCTTAGGCAGTGACCACCTTAGACTTTCTGTGTATTGGTATTAAGAATGGATTTGTCTAGCACTGACAGGGCAAGCCGCCTATTGACACAGGTCCGGAGAATCCTTGCATTGGCCCTGGAGTATGGAATTTTGAAGTTTCCATCAAGGTAAGCACTTTAAGCAAGCCAATTTTTCTTTCCACCCTTGCATACTAAAGAGTGTTTTTATACCCCACGCAACAAGTTGCGTGAGGTATAATGTTTTTGACCCATCCGTCAGTCAGTCAGTCAGTGTGTCAGTCCTGTTTTTTTGTCAGTGCAACTCCTCATAAACCACTGCACAGAATTTTGTCAAACTTTGCAGATATTTAGGACAAAATGTGTAGATGTGCATATTACCAGGACATTCCAATTCCTTTATTTTTTCTGGGAATTTTGGCACTTTTCAACTTAGATTTTTGGCCATATCTTGAATATAGAGGTGAACAGTTTGTCAGCGCAACTCCTCATAAACCGCTGCACAGAATTCATCAGACTTTGCAGATATTTAGCACACAATGTGTAGATGTGCATATTACCAGGAAATTCCGATTCCGTTATTTTTTCTGGGAATTTTGGCACTTTTCAACTTAGATTTTTGGCCATATCTTGAATATAGAGATGAACAGTTTGTCTGCGCAACTCCTCTTAAACCGCTGGACAGAATTTGGTCAAACTTTGCAGATATTTAGCACACAATGTCTAGATGTGCATATTACCAGGAAATTCCGATTCCTTTATTTTTGCCTTAAGAGTTTTGCCTATTATTGAAGAAACTTTCCAGCTAGGTAACAAGGAAATCCACTGGAATCTGCTTTTGTAATGAAATTTTATGTGAAATATTTTATGACCTTAAAAGACCCCTATTGATTTTGAGATCAAAATATTAATGATTTAATACACACACACATACAAAAATCTTGGATAGTTCTCAACCCCCCCCCCCCCCCCCCCCCCCCCCCCCCCCAAATTGGTGCTTTGCCTTAAATAATTTCATAAGTACAGTATATAAAATAATTCATATGACTACATCATAATTTTTTTTCCATCAATTACTTAAATGTGTAAATTGTCATGTGTTGGACATGGACTTACACTCATTAACAAATCGAAATCACTGAGGAATTTAAATAACAGTTTGTCAGCATAACTCCTGCACTGAACTTCCTGAAACTTTGTAGGTATTTCAGACATAATGTATAGATTTGTATATTACCAAGAAATTTTGATTCCATTATTTATCTAGAAAGTTCAGCCCAATTAAATTTGTAACATACAAAGATTTGAATGTCCTTATATGCTAGAAGTTTTGATGTGATGATTTTTTGCAAGTAATGCCCCTTTTTGAATTATACTGTGTATTTAAAATGCACTGTGCCATTCATTACATGTTGCATTATCGAGTTTTGGGGGAGCGTGGGGCATGTGAGCTTGCTCACATTTTCCCTCATTTGCATAAGGCATGTTCACCCATGTAGCAGCAAATTATAGCATCACTCACATAGGAGAGTTGCTTCTTAATTTTGCTTGCATGACCTGTGCATTTTATTTGTGCCTGATTTATTTTACCAGTGCATCTGTCTGTAAAATCTATAGCAAAGTTATGTAGCAGTTTGATTCTTTCAGCTTTAGTATTTTTGGGCATAATTTTCTGTAAAGATTCATCTTTCTTGATGGCCTTTCTGACATTTTCAGCAAGATGCCGAGTGTCGACAAAATGTCGCGGTTCGTCTGATAGTTTGCTCGGCATACAAAGACTCTGCGGCCCTGAATATTGTACTGTCAGGGTCTGACTTAATGTCCTTGACATTTAAATCATTCTCGAGAAGGTCTTCCATGCTCTCTTTGGCCCAGGTGAATTCGTCACCAATGTTTTTGGTCATGGGTATATTTGCTCCACATGTTTGCTCAGTGCGCACATGGCTGGATTGTTCTTGAGGTGCTGTCGCTAAGGTCATATTTTGTTTTTGGTCACTAAAGTTATTATCTCGTGACTACTGGTCACATCTTCTGCAATTGAGAAGACGGTCTGTGTAGCAGGCTGGAAGGGAGTTTCCCCCACCCCGGAGTAGAGGGAGTTATTATACATCCCATCACACTGAATTCCTATGTTGTTTGGGTTTGGGCCCCCCCGCAATTTATTAATATGAACTAATTTCTTACATCTTTTTTCATATCACACTTATTTAGGGTAACCACTTTTTGCATGACGGTGTTACTTGTTTTTTGTAGTGAAGACTCGGCCGGAGGCGGAGTGTTGGTGGCCATAAAAATTTTGATGAACTGCCAATGGGGGTTTGACTTAGACCTACTTGTAGGACATAGTTTATTGTTGCTGCTTTCCTTCCCCTAGATTTGGATTGCACTTCCACATAGAGGTTCTGCATTTCTGAAATGTAAGGGCACCTGCTGCATTTCAGCCGTAGTCGAGTACCCAGGCCACGCCTCTCCTTAGAGTCCATGTCCCAGGTCAGGTTGCCATCACATCCTGGACTGGTCCGCCCATGTTCTTTGAAGGCTGTATTGAACATCCCACTTGTCTTTTGAAGATGGAGCAGTCTGTGGGAGTCTGTATCACACCTGCCAAAACCAGTTTTATATCTAATCACTTCCTATCCAGGTAAGTTCATTTTCAGAAATTAGAGTTACTCCCCTTAGACTATACTTGTTTTCAGAATTGAGACAAAAGACTCACCACAGTCTATAGAAACTGGTTTTGTAACTTTTTTCCCTCAAAGAAATGATCAATTTTAAGAATGTTACTATAATTTAGAGAATTAATTAATTATGAGTTAATTAAGCTGATTAATTTGACAGGATCTTAAGTATACCCCTTATTTCAGGCAAATTGGCCTTATATGGGCCTTTTCTAACAATTAGAAAAATTATTTACTAATTATAGAGGTTTAATTTCATTATTTATTAAATTTTAAAGAACTGTAGTTATTAACCCAAGGATTCGGCCTGCATCAAAACCTCAGGATTCTCTTTCTTTTTTCAGGGGTCTTGGCTGCAGGGGTCACAGCATCATTTCCTGTTCCTCACACACAGAGGGTGGATGCCTCACCAGTTCCAGGGTTTCCCAGTCTACTCTTGTGAATGGTGCAGGTGAGTTTTCTTCTTCTTTATGAAGTAATTTTCCCTTGTTGTGAGGCACATATTTGGGTTTAAAACCTTAATTATTCCCTTTTTTGAATTTTCCCATCTTTGAAACCTGACTGAAAATTTTACTACGGATACTGTGTCTAAAGTGAAATTCACTTGTGATGTGCTTTTTCCATTGCTCTGTCAGCATCATGTCAAGTTAAGGTGTTATCGTGCAATAAAGGAATTAGCCAGCAACCCTTGCTGCAAAATGTAGGTGTATTGAAGGGGGTAATGACAGTTTTACTGCTACAGAGAAACAACACTACTAGATCAAATTACCTCTCATCTCTTTTGATAACCTCCTCTTAATTGGCTGTCAGCTGCTTAGTGATTTCATTTTGATTTGTAAAATTAAATACATATTAAAAACATTTTTAGCTCACCTGAGCCGAAGGCTCAAGTGAGATTTTCTGATCGAAATTTGTCCGTTGTCTGTCGTCGTCGTTGGCGTTGTTGTTGGCGTTGTCGTAAACTTTTCAAATTTTTATTTTCTTCTCCAGAACTACTGGGCCAATTTCAACCAAACTTGCCACAAAGCATCCATGGGTAAAGGAGATTCAAGTTTGTTCAAATGAAGAGCCACGCCCTCTTTCAAGGGGAGATAATAGAGAATTTGTGAAAAATTAATAGCATCTTTTAAAAATCTTCTTCTTAAGAACCACAGGGCCAGGAAGATGGAACTCATGCGGAAGCATCCTCAGGTAGTGTAGATTCAAGTTTCTTCAAATCATGACCCCCGGCAGTAGGGCAGGGCCACAATGGTAGATCAAAGTTTTACATAGAAATATATAGGAAAAACCTTTAAAAATCTTCTTCTCAAGAACAGCAAAGCCATGATGAGTCATATTTATATGGAAGCATCCTCTAGTAGTGTAGATTTAAGTTTGTTCAAATCATGACCCCTGGGGGTAGGGTGGGGCCACAATGGAGGATCAAAGTTTTACATAGAAATATATAGGAAAAACCTTTAAAAATCTTCTTCTAAAGAACAGCAAAGCCATGATGAGTCATATTTATATGGAAGCATCCTCAGGTAGTGTAGATTCAAATTTGTTCAAATCATGACCCCCGGGGGATAGGGTGGGGCCACAATGGAGGATCAAAGTTTTACATAGCAATATATAGGAAAAAATCTTTAAAAATCTTCTTCTCAAGAACAGCAAAGCCATGACACGTCATATTTATATGGAAGCATCCTCAGGTAGTGTAGATTCAAATTTGTTCAAATCATGACCCCCAGGGGAAGGGCGAGGCCACAATGGACTATCAAAGTTTTACATTGAAATATGTAGGAAAAATCTTAAGTTTAAAAAATCTTCTTCTCAGGAACAGGAAAGCCCTGTTTGGTCATGTTTATATGGAAGCATCCTCAAGTAGTGTAGATTCAAATTTATTCAAATTATGACCCCCAGGGGTAGGGTTGGGCCACAATGGAGGATCAAAGTTTTACATAGAAATATACAGGAAATTTTTTTCAAAATCTCAAGAACAGCAAAGCCCTGATTGATCATATTTATGTGGAAGCATTCTAAGGTAGTGTAGATTGTATTTTGTTCAAATCATGACCCCTGGGGGTAGGGTGGGGCCACAATGGAGGATCAAAGTCTTAAATAGAAATATTTAGGAAAATATCTTCTTCTGAAGAACTGCAAAGTCATGTTGAGTCATTTTGATATGGAAGCATCCTCAGGTATAGTAAAAATTCAATTTTGTTCAAATGATGACCCCCAGGGGTAGGGTGGGGCCGAATGGGGGATTGAAAATTTTACATAGGAACATATAGGAAAATATCTTCTTATCAAGAACTGAAAATCATGGTTAGTCATTTTGATATGAAAGCATCCTCAGGTAGTGTAAATTCAATTTTGTTCAAATGATGAACCCAGGGGCAGTGGTGTATCCAGGAATTTTGTAAAGGGGGGCAGTAGAGGCATTGGGTCTGGGGGCTGCATTGAAGCCCCCAGTGGGTCTTGAGCAAGGCCCTGGTGAGGGTCCGGGAAGCTGATGAATTCTTACAAAGAAGAGATGTTTTTTCTTTGATTTAAGGATAATGGACATATAAGTTCTACATAAAAAAAAATGAAAACGGGGGGTGCACGCCTGGCATGCAGCCCTGGATCCGCCTTTGCAGGGGTAGGGTAGGGCCCAATGGGGGATCGAAAATTTTACATAAGAACATATACATGTAGAAAAAATATTTCTTCTCAAGAACAGAAAAACAATGTTTAGTCATATTGATATGGAAGCATCCTCAGGTAGTGTGCATTCAAGTTTGGTCAAATGATGACCCCTGGGATAGGGAGGAGTCACAATGGGGGATCAAATTTTTACAAAGGAATATATGGGAAAATTTTTAAAAAATCTTTTCAAGTACAACAAAGCCATTTGTTAAACTGACATGGAAGGTACAGGTAGTTTAAAATTCAAGCCCCCTCCCCCCACCCCACCCCAAGGTAATCTTTTCAATGCTGAACTGATTTGTACTTTTGCCTAGCCAATGTGCTCAGGTGAGCGATGTGGCCCATGGGCCTCTTGTTTCTCAATAATTTGATTTTTTTTTTTGGCTAGTTTTTTTTAAAACCGAGTACAATATACCCTGAATGTGAAAATTACATGTAATCCCTCAAATCCTCTTGAAAACATAAGAAATAACACTGTTAGTCAGTTAATTTCATATTTTATTTCAATAATCACTGTAAAATGTCAATATGAAGTTCACTTTCAATACATCTTCATATCACAGTTGCGTTCATTCTGTGTAGGGGGTTAAATTAAATAGATAGTCATAATTAACATGTTTTTACATGTAATTTCTTCATGTTACATATTTTAAATGTACAATATACATGTTATCTAAAAATGTCAAATTGGCCACTTTTTTACTTTGTTATCCATTTGGTTATAGGAAAAACACCAGAATTGCCTATGTACAGGGGCTGCCGACACCCAAAGTTGTGCGGAGAAGAAAAGCTGACAGGAGTCCTGATTGGTCATTAACAGAAAATCTTTGTTGTTGAATTTGACAGTGAAATATAAGTGATAAAAATGAGATGTGACTTAACAGAATGTATAAAAAGATATAGGACTTATAAAGGAAGACTTGAGATGAGGGGTGATATTTTGCTGGAAAATTTCATTCAGTGCGGATCTATACCAGTTGTAAACAGGCCAAAATTTAAAGGAAAAATGCAACGGCATGATACATTTTTCGTGGTGGAATTTTGAAGAAGAGATGTTAAACTTTGCTTCACAGTGACTGATTTTTTGAATATTGATTATATAAATAAGTAACAGTGATTGGAATTAGTATGGAAGTCTATGGGAAAACATTTGGTGGTGTTTGTCCAGGTATCAAGAAAGTTTCCAAAGGAAAATGGCTCAGCAAAACATTGTCGAAATAAAAAAGACGTCAGCTTTAACAAAAGTGTAAATAGTGAAAGTTTGTGTCAAAAAGACCCCCCCCCCCCCCCAACAAAAAAAAAACACTGTCGTGGTCTGCTAGGCGGCCTGATGAGCTCTAACAGAGCAAAACAGTGTATTTTAAAGTGTTTTGTAATAAAATACAATATTTTTAATTTTCTTTTCATGTTTTTAATATTCATTAATCACAAAAATATGCCAATGGTCACTGGTAGGTGTAATTGATCAATGAATAATCTTAATAATACCAAAGGTAATTGATTTTTAACATTAGAGTAAGGAGATGGGTGAACATGACGAGCGATAAGCCTATAGTGTGACAAACATCAAGATGAAAAATTATGTCAAAATTTTCCTTGATATTTCCTCTAACATCAAAATATACTTTATGTAAAATCTCTACAATTTGCAAAAATCCCTCAAAGATTGAAATTATTTGCCTGTGAAATATTAGACACACACTAAAACGGGCAAAAAGAGTCATTTTCTCATACTATAACACTATTTTTCGATATGAGTGGGTCTTCGCTCCACCTTTTTAGCTCACCTGAGCCGAAGGCTCAAGTGAGCTTTTCTGATTGAAAGTTGTCCGTTGTCTGTTGTCGGCGTCGTCGTTGTTGTTGTCGTAAACTTTTCACCTTTTCATCTTCTTCTCCAGAACTACTGGGCCAATTTCAATCAAACTTGGCACAAAGTATCCTTGGGTGAAGGGGATTCAAGTTTGTTCAAATGAAGGGCCACACCCTCCTCCAAGGGGAGATCATTACGAAATGGCAAAAAATTAATGGCTTTATTGAAAAGTCTTCTTCTCAAGAACCAATGGACCAGGAAAGATGAAACTCATGTGGAATTATTTTCAGGTAGTGTAGATTCAAGTTTGTTCAAATCATGACCCAGGGGGGTAGGGTGGGGCCATAATGGACAATCAAAGTTTTACTTAGGGATATATAGGAAAAATCTTCAAAAATCTTCTTCTCAAGAACAGCAAAGCTATGATTGGTCAAATTTATATGGAAGCATCCTCAGGTGGTCTAGATTCAAGTTTGTTCAAATCATGACCCCCGTGGGTAGGGTGGGGCCACAATGGACGATCAAAGTTTAACATAGGTGTATAAAGGAAAAATCTTCAAAAATCTTCTTCTCAAGAACAGCAAAGCTATGATTGGTAATATTTATATGGAAGCATCCTTAGGTGATGTGGGTTCAAGTTTGTTCAAATCATGACCCCTGGGGGTAGGGTGGGGCCACAATGGAAGATTAAAGTTTAACATAGGAGTATATAGGAAAAATCTTCTTCTCAAGAACAGCAAAGCTATGATTGGTAATATTTATATGGAAGTATCCTCAGGTGATGTGGGTTCAAGTTTGTTCAAATCATGACCCTCGGGAGTAGGGTGGGGCCACAATGGAAGACTAAAGTTTAACATAGGAGTATGTAGGAAAAATCTTCTTCTCAAGAACAGCAAACTTATGATTCGTCATATTTATTTGGAAGCACCCTCAGGTGGTGTAGATTCAAGTTTGTTCAAATCATGACCCCCGTGGGTAGGGTGGGGCCACAATGGACCATCAAAGTTTTACATAGGAATATATAGGAAAAATCTTCAAAAATCTTGTTCTCAAGAACAGCAAAGCTATGATTGGTAATATTTATATGGAAGCATCCTCAGTTGGTGTAGATTCAAGTTTGTTCAAATCATGACCTCCAGGGGTAGGTTGGGGCCACAATGAAAGTTCAAACTTGTAGAGAAAAAAGTCACAGTTAGTCAAAAAATCATGTAAGCATCCTTAGTTAGTGTAGATTTAATTTTGTTCAAATCATACCCCCCCACTCCCTTTTAGGGGTAGGTTGGGACCACTTATGCATTTAAGCTTTTCAATACTATACTGATTTTTCTTCTTTTCCTAGCCACAGTGCTCAGGTGAGCAATGTGGCCCCTGGGCCTCTTGTTGAAACTTAATCCTCAAAGTTTGCATAAAAATATACATTTTTTGGTTACCAAAAATATGGAGCAATGACCCACTATACCTTAAAAATATACTTTTATGACATAACATTCGCATCTTTTCGAGAAATACTTGAAGTCCATTAAGTCGAGGGTCATATCACAAACATGATTTAAATGCCACTGTTCGTCAGGACTTGTGTAGTCTAGTGGTTAGCGTGCTAGTCTCGAAAGAAAATGATACTCAGGATTTTTATTGCTAGGGTTCGAACCCCACGAATACCACATGAATTTTTTTAATAAAAGAATAAATTTTGCTGAGAAAATTTTCCTCAGAAAAGTTTTGTTTATCGCAATTTCATAAACTTCAATAATGAGAACTTTACTCAAAATATTAAATTCACAAACTGAACATGATTTTTATATTTCTGAAGCTATAGGCTTTCTGCACGCTATGTTCGCCCATCTCCTTTAGTCATTTTTTCTGGCGTGTTTTAGAAGAGATGAGTTAAAATTGATTTCACAGATATTTTGTACTATACCTGAATTAAATGACCGTCAATATTTTTCGGAGGAACTCGTATCAATTATGTTGCCTGTTTTTCTATACAGAGAATATGGAGACTATGATTTAATGAATATTACAATATATATATAGGTTAAGAGCGTCTTTGGTGAATATATCCATCGGGAATTTAAAATGTCTCCTTGGCAGGATTATCCCGAATGTCCCCAAAGAGCGACTAATAATCTATGTGTGTCTGGATGAGCGATTAATGTTCAAAGTATTTTGAACGTGTAAGAGAGGGGTCAAAAGTTAGAACGCGGAAAAGAGCAAAAATTTGACATATTTTCCTTTATATCTTTAAAACTAAAAATAATTTGTTAAAACATGTAGAATAAAAGTTGTGCATAATTCCAAGAGCTTTCATTTGATATCATTTAAAAGGGGCTGGCCCCTAAAATTAGGGAACTAGAGCCCTTGAAAGTTTTCGCTTTATAACTCAAAAACGGTAAATATTTCGATATGGCTTTCGGAATTAAAGTTGCTCTTTAACACATTATTGATCTCATAAAAATGTTGTTTTGTTCGAGTATTGCGTAATATGTCGTAATATGTAGGTAAAAAGCAGGTCCCGTAAACAGGTAAGCGTTTTCAATCGGCAAGTAAATCAGAACTCTTCATGTGTATAACTTAAACAAACTTGCTATAAATAATATACCCTACTGTATTTAATGTTAATTTTCTTCTAAATAAGGTTTTAAACGTGTTCTGTGGTTCATTTATAAATTATTTTTTACAACTTTCTTTTCTTTTTTAATTTAGTTTTAAAGGGAACAACGTCTTCAAATAAAGGAAGGAATTAAATGTATCTATATAACTATGTAAGTAATATTAAACTTTAAGCATCGAATAATTAATGATCATTAACTGTACGCATTTTATGTTCTCCATGTTCACCTAGATGTTTTTAGTTATGTAACACAACCCGCGATCCCACGTTGCCGAGGTCACCATCGACCAGCTAGCCACCTGTGGTCATAAACCATGTAAACAAAACAAATATCTGTGAAGACTGTGATCACGTTTTAAATCCATCGTGTAGAAACAACGACTAATGAAACATTGTGTTTTTTTTTATTTATATTGAATCTTTAAGATAACTTAATCTCATCTTTGATTTAATCTTAATTTCAAACACTAGTGCATAAAATCATTTCGAATTTTAATCACTTTTACCGGTCTGTTCACTGTCGACACAGCAATACGATTTTTAAAAAAATACAAAAAAAAACAAAAAAACAAACAATTTATTTCTCTGTCCCGTGTAATTGCATCTTTGATTTAATCTTAATTTCAAACACTAGTGCATAAAATCATTTCGAATTTTAATCACTTTTACCGGCCTGTTCACTGTCGACACAGCAATACGATTTTTTAAAAAAAAACAAAACAAACAATTTATTTCTCTGTCCCGTGTAATTGTATTCTATTTCAATTGTAATTGAAAAGGTGCTAAGGCAAATAATTGCAATTAGTGATGGAAGTATTAAGTATTAATACTTGTGTAAAGTATAATTTTTACTATCAGTCTCTTAATTGTTTCTTCATTTAATTTTTCATTAAATATTAAACTATATACATCAAATAATACTTTTAAACATACAATAATTCACGCCTTCTTACAGCACAGTTTACATTCTGCTCTGTCGCTTTGTAACCCAGTCTTCGTGCACACGTGGCCGCAGAGAGCCGGGGTCATATCGGTGTTAAAATATATTGTGTACTCATAGTGATTAATGGAAAATTGGGTTTGAAATCATTTCGAATCTTACATATTATTTTATTTTACTCTACCTCACACTTATTTTTATCAATCCTTACCACCCGTGCATTTATTCATTTCAAGTTTTACGCATTTTAATTGCCGACTTTACCATTAAGTTTGCAACAATTTATTTTTCTGTCTCGTGTTTTAAACTACATGTACACATGCATGATAATTGTAAGTGAAGGTGACTTTTTCAATTCTCGGCATCCTCACAATGTCAAGGTATTTCGGAACCTTAATTGACATTGTGAGGATGAATTCTCGGGAAAATCGAAAAGTTTTACGGATACATACATACATACATACATGCAAGTACAGAACATGCTCTTTTTATAAGCACGATCATGAATTCGAATGTACAAGTGTACATGTATATGCAAGAGCGGCCCAAATGTACGCATATCGAGTGTTTAAAATACAGAGAAATACAAAATCCCCGGTCTCTGTTTTACATTATCTTTGCAACAAAATATTGGTTAATCTGAAATCAATTTTATTGATCTATAGCTTATTTTGAAGTAAATTATCGGTCCACTGAGTTGATAATGAGTTGTTTTTATAACGGGTTCATTTAGAGTATTCCGAATCACTTTTTACATTTTGACTGTAAACGATTTTATTAACAAGTTTATAAATGGTTGGTTGGTATTAAAGGAAAGCCAATTCAATGAAAAATCAAATCTACATTACACGGTGAGTCTATCTACGATACAGCGGTCCTGACAGGGGTTATATTTACATCACCTTTTTAGTGTATTGCAGGTCACTTCCGGGTATTTCGAATCACCTGGTAAATGGTGGCTAAAAGCAGTCAGATAACAACATTATAATTAATGAATTAGTTGGTATTGTTTACCAAAATTAAAGTATCAAAAAATAAAAAGAATTATTTTCTTGTTGAATGTTGTTGTTTTTTTATTAAGTTATTAAAGCCCCCCCCCCCCTTCTGTAGACACACTATAAAACAACATTCTCAGAGGCGGATCATGCAGAAAAGCAAATACCAACAGAATATTACTTTCTGAAATTACCTGATTGTAAATTGTTGTCCTGTATATATAATCATGATAATTATGTAATTTTTTTTTACCTATGTGATTTTTTTAATGCAAATAATTAACATTGAACTGTCATAATTCTACGAGTAGGCTACCAAATAATGATATAATGATGATAACAAAATTGTGAAAAGGAATTAAACCAACTCATTTTTAGATTTCATGATTATCAAGACTGACGTATATGCACTGCATACGTGTACTCGTACATATCAACATTGATGCTTTGTCAAATCATTACTTTCATACCCCTTGCATTTAAGAAAAACAATGTTCTAAAAAAAATAATAATCTGTCGACATATAACAAGTATACATGTAGCGTGTGCAATTTATTTGGCTAGGGGCAAGTACACACGTGGTTCAAAACTGTAGGGGGCTACAAATGCGGCCATAACTAGTATATTTTTGAGGTGTTATTAAAAACAAATAATACTCACAAAAGCTTATAAAATTGCCGTTCTATCGATACCTTATATGCCATGTTTCATCCACCAACAACGTCACGACATCGATGAGAAATACCATGCAACGTTTCTACATGGGCATTTTCTTCGAAAAGGATAGGAAGTTAATGAATTAAAATAATTAATTCTTTTAGTTAATGCATTATGTTTACCTCTTTATTTGTTGTATGCAATAAGTATAGACCTTACTAATCAGGGATCGACATTAACGGTTGTCCGATTGCCCGGGACAAGTAAATTCTCAGTTCGGGCAAGTGAGTCTTACGACGTACCTGTCCGATCGGGCAAGCGATTTTTTCTCAAAGAAATGTACATATTTATTTAGTTTACATTAATTTATATAAAAGAAAACAATAAATTGAAGATTTGATTTCCGCCAGATAACTGACTGATTGATAAGTTTTTTTGAATTCGGAATTCCTTGTCGCAATTTCTGGATTATACCTTTCATTTGAAAGTCGGGTTCGTTATTCCGTTTTTTTTCTCCTGGAAAATGTGCTATTCGTTTAACATCTAAAATGTTAACTTATTTGGAAATTAGATAATTTATTCACTTACAGAATATAAGTAAAGTGTAACACGATGTATCCTGATCAAAGTAAAGAACGATGTATGTTACGTAGCAACTATCTTCCTTCAGCGTTGTTTCACAGTTATCTCAGAAAATCACGATTCAAAAAAGAATCCTACCGAAAATAATTTTTAAAAATATGAATTTTATTAATACGGAGGGTTATTGCTATATGGCAGTGTGTGTTAACATTAAATTTACAAGGACAGTGGTATACATTTATGTACAAACGCAGCATCGAAATTTTTTCAGGTACCTCACCTTGCCAAATTGACAATAGTGTATTTGGTTACATTTTTTCTTGTCATAACATTTACAGTAATAAAAAAAAATCTTCTGAAGTTCTGTCCATATTTGGGCAACAAAGTTTTGCATTCGGACAAGTCAGATTTTGAGATCACTTGCCCGAAGGGCAAGTAAATCTGAAAGTTAATGTCTATCCCTGTCTGACTGTTTGGTTGTCACACCTGTGCATGTGTCGTGCGAGGTACAGCGGTAAGGTAAATTACCGAGAGTCGCGATATGCGGGGTGATTCGGAATACCCTAAATGACTGTGGTCCATTGAATTTCTACTAGTAAATCAACCTGTCAAATCTAACATGGGCCCACATAATACGACTAAATTCGTTTCATGAATGAACTGGTTCT
Source organism: Saccostrea echinata (assembly GCF_033153115.1). NCBI lineage: Eukaryota > Metazoa > Mollusca > Bivalvia > Ostreida > Ostreidae > Saccostrea > Saccostrea echinata. The sequence continues at coordinate 216,179 of NW_026889758.1, read as the reverse complement.
TAACAAATATATGTACAGTATACAATATCTTTTCTTTAGATCTGTTTGTTTATTATTTTCAATCACAATCTGCAGTACATGTATAGTTACACAAAATCCATGCACAACGGCGCTACACCTGTCAATCAAAATCACTCGATATTGTGAACTCAGTCTGGTGCTACGGCAGCATTTCCGAAGTGATTCAAAATATTCTTTCGGCTAATTCTAATTTTTCGCGTTGAATAATAATATTTTGGAACAAAGTTGGAATTAAGGCTTTAGCTGCATGCTGTGAATTTATCACACCTGCAGTCTGCAGTCTTCCCTTCTTACATGTATATGAAGCATCTGTTGAGTAATGAATCAGTGAGCATAATATGCATGGCCGTAGGAACCGGGGGGGGGGAGGGGGGGGGCACGGGTCTGATATGCGGAACAAGTTTGATTGAGATTTTTACTTTTCCTTTAAGATAAAATGATTAATAACATAATTTATGCATCTAATAGATACATATAAATGTACATGTATAGCTTTTTAAAAACAAGAATCTGTAATTGAAAATTTGAAAGTGAAGAGTTTAGGTTATAGTTCTTAACGAAAATTTAATGACAGTTCATTCCTTCCTAGACTCTATATAACTTTTAATTACGGCTGTGCCCTCTCCTCTTCAATTGATGTCTTATACATGCTTTTAAATTCTGTTTATGTATCAAGAAATTTCCACAGGTACTTGTGGACAGGATCCCCCCCCCCCCAAATTCAACCCCGATGTTTGTTGGACATTTTTTTCCACAAATTATATTTATTACACTTATTCATCATGTGTACCATAGGAAAAAACGAGTACAAGTACCTGTGGAAATTTCTATTTGCCCCCCCCCTCCCAAAAAACTGAAATTGCTTTCTACGGGCTTGACAACAGGTACTTGTGGACAGACCCCCCCCCCCCCCCCGATATTCAACCCTGGGGCTTGTTGGACATTTTTTCCACAAATTATATTTATTGCACTTACTCATCATGTGTACCTTATGAAAAAATCGTGAAAACCCCAAAATAATCGTTCCACACAAAAAATGCCTCACTATGTATAGTTAAAACATTAATTTTTCATATTTCTTGATGAAATTAACATTAAAAAAATCAACACAAAATTAATACCGAATTACATATCACTTGAATTTATCATAAAGCAGAAAATCTGTTCTGCGGGCTTCAAGGCCAGCTCAGGAACCTAAAGATGTCCTCATTTTCCAAGTCCAGTACAGAACGTAAAATAAATGAAATAAATCACACGATCACTGGGATGAACTCAAAGAAAGAAGACTCTTGAGGAAAAGATATTTTGATTCGACTTATAGACTGAAATAAACGATATTCTCTTTTTGCCACTCTTTCCTGGTGCTCTGGGACTCTGAATGTAGGATCAGTATTTTTTTCACAGTTCCGTTGTAGGGATTGTATGGGGGGGGGGGGGGCAGACCTTCTGAAAATAGTCTTTTGCTGTAGTTTTAATATGTAAATTTTGATTTAGTTGCTGCTTGCCCCCTCCCCACTCTTTATTTCTCTACGGTCATACATAGGCGAATCCCAGCAAAAATGTAATCACCCCCCCCCCCTCCAACACACACTTTTTTTTAAAATGTGTATTGTGATAGGACTTAAAATTGGAAAACATTTTCTGTAAATCTCTACATCGAAAAATAGAAAAGAAATATTTTTTTTTATATTTCCTTTTTAAAACAACATAGATAATTACGCATAGCTAATTAAATACTGAATTAAATATTTATCTTTGCAGACAATATGCTCTGGGTTATAGAACATGATGTGAAAGCGTATCGTAAGGCACCTTGTAATCCTTTGGATTTTCAGATTTAAGGCCAATGCGAAAACCCAAAGACGCCGACATTTTTTATGCTACTGTAATCGAAGATCCGGGGGGCATACAGTTTTTGTCCTGTCCACCTGTCTATTTGTCTGTTAGAATGTATTAGCCTCTTTGTCCGCAAAAACTTTAACTATGCCCATAAAATTTGATTGGTTGGAACTACTGCTTTCATATTTCTTATGTGTATTCCTAGTAACAAGGACTTCCTTCAGGTACCAACATATTTGACCTCTTGACCCTGAACTTGGAGTTTGATCCTCTTTTGCAAAATTTTACCAAACTATAACCTTGGCCAAAACTTTTGAACAGTTGGTGCTATGGCTTTTATACTTCACATCTGTATCCCTTGTGATAAGTCTCCTCCTTGGGTATAAATATGTTTGACAATTTGACCTTGACCTTGGAGTTTGACCAACTTTTAAACAACTTTAGCCTTGACAATAACTTTTGAATGACTAATACTAGGGCTTTTATATTACATAGAATAATTTTCTTGTGACAAGACCTGTCATTGTATACCTATAATTTTGACCATTTTGCCTTGACCTTTGAGTATGTCCTACTTTTGAAAAACTTTAACCTTGGTTTTAACTTTTGAACAGTTTGTGCTAAGGCTTTTTTAATACCACATGTGTATTCCTTGTAACAATTAAGACCTTCCCTCAAGTAAAAACAATTATGATCCCTTGACCTTGGAGTTTGACCTAGTAAAATAGAATTTGATTGGCTGAGAAAGTCACGTGTCCATCATGTTTGCCCTGCAACAAAACGTCGTGTTTCACGATTGTGACGTCACAATTAAACGAGTGAGGAGTTGGATTGTTTATAGCGACGCTGCTAACTTCGTTCGCGCGGTAACAACAACTAAAAATTCACCCCAAAAATCACTTTAATTAATGGAATTGCATACAGATAGTAGATTAAATGTTCTTTGTTAAAATGTTTGCACTTTTCAAAATTCGTTTATGGAAATACAGCTAACATACGTCATGAGACGTCACAGTCTAGACGTTCTAAATGTCTCGTGCTGTTTGAAGAGGCGGATCTTAAAATTAAGTGAACAATGCACTCGCCCCAACGGTCGCACCGTCAACATATTATCGTTGATTGATTGTGCCGATTTAAATGTGTAAAAATGTAATGGTGGTGTTTGAATGTTACTGGTGTGATCACACAAACTTGTCACGTAGGAATTTTTTTTTAATGAAACGAGGCTATTGGTGTACCTGTAACTTACATCTCTTTCATATCGTTCTCATCAAATGCACGTTTGCTTTATTCATTGGATCTCCTTTGTAATTCCTGCATTTTGGTTAATTCGGTATTATAAACAATTTATTGCATAATAGTGAGGGAGACATAAAGATTTCTTCGCAAATGAAAAATCATATTTCCCTAGGGCGTTGCCTTTGGGGAGTATGATTTTTCATGGGCGAAGAAATCTTCATGTTGCCCTCGGAGAATATGATTTTTTATGGGCGAAGAAATCTTCATGTCTCCCTCACTATCATGCAATAAATGCAAACTGTGAACTTGTCAAGTCCGAAACACACAAAAGCACAAAAGGGTATCGCTGATATCATACAGAGTGTATCATTGCCTTGATCAGGCCCATAGGAAGCAAATTCAGTTTTTTTTTGGGGGGGGGGGCACAGCCATACATTTTCAGTTGACAGTTGAGGGGGCACTACTACCATAAATTTCCTGACAAGCAAAAAAAAAGGTCACCAACTACCAAAAATTCCTTGACAAGCAAAAAAAAAAGAAGGTTGTCAGACGTTTTTATTGAGGTGGCACAAGCTATAGTATCTATGTCTACTACAGTAATCTATATATCGGCAAAATTATTGGGGGCACGCCCCCCCCCTTCCTCGGTTCCTACGGCCATGTTGATTAAATTTAGGGTCACTAAGGAAAGAATGTTTTGACTGGATGAATGGTCTGAAAGAACATGTGTTAACTTGTCGAGTCGGTAACACATAGATGGGGTTTGCTTATAACCAGAGTGTATCATGGTTTGATGCAAGGTCATTTGAACGAGTTCAAGGTCATCAACGGAGAAACAACATTCCTTAACTGTCTTTCTACTGGTGAGACATTGCAAGTTGATACCCCTTACAAGATTGCTTATAACCTTAGAATGTGGTATATCCTTGACTCAAGGTCACTTCTTCCTGTTCGCAGCTCCAACGGAAGACCTACTTGTTGCTTTGCAACGAGCTCTGCTCTAGTTTAAAAACTCTTTCTATGCCAGCACTTGGAGCATTGCCCCAAATATTCAAACAATAATTCAAAGAAAGCAGAATATATGCATTATAGAAAAGTTTTCGTGTGTGTAATGGGAGAAATTTTTTGATTTTACGTAATGTAATAGTTTATATGTCAAGGACTTGCAAACAGAATCAATATGATTATCATAGCACAATGAATGATCAATATGTACTCCCAGGAGTTTTTCTGATTCAACATTTTTAAGAACTTTGTCTGATACATACAAATCTAATTTCGAAGATGTTAACTTAGATTTCCCATACCAAACCATTCTCACAATTTGCTCATGAGCAGCTCACATGAGGAACCAGATTTCCTCACGTGAGTTGCTCATGTGAGTCTCATGTGCAATTTAACATGCAAATTAGGTGAAATGCTCACGTGAGCAAGATTCTGCACATGAGCATTTTTTGCTCATGTGAGGAATCATTTTGCTCACCTAGAATATTGCTCACATGAGGCTCATTAGTCTCATGAGGCTCATTAGTCTCATGTGCAACAATTGCTCACTTGAACAAACAACAATAGAATAAAATTTAGATTATAAATATAATATATACATGTATATTTAAAATATGATTTGTCAATAATATTGAACATTTTAAATATTCTTGAGCAACATGTAAATACATGCATAAATATTCAGTGAACTTCATTTTTCAAACTTAAAATGAAATGAAAATTAAAATTAAATTAAATGAACAACTAGTATATACTACATTGAACACATTTCTCTGTATTAATCTTAATTATACATGTATAATTAATTAATTATGTACAATACACATTATTGTATAAATTATCAAAAAGTTAAATTTCCAGTAGATTTACACTAGAACATCCAATATAAATGTCCAGTCAACAGTTTTTGACTGCACTAGATGGATTATAGTTGTCTCTGATATGTCAGGCTATGTAGATTTTTTTCCAATTCCAATTTTAAATGAGTGCCAAATTCAGAACTCCGTCTATATGTAAGGGACCAGGATTAGTCTGCAGATCCCTTGATCAGCAACTTTTATCTGCAAAAAATTTGAATTTATAGTTACTATATTTTTCATGGTTCAATTGGTCATGAAAGGCCAGTCAATAAAAAATCATATCAATATTAAGCAACTTATCTTATCATAGATAAATTATAGATTACTGCACTGAGCTGTTATGTACACTTTGACCTAATCTAACTTACCATATTTATAGTTCTTAAAAGAATCTATAGAGAATTTGCAATACATAAAGGATTTTGTTTGATCCTATATTCAGAACTATATAAATATTAATTACATTATGTAATGATGTAAATTCATGTTCATAACTGTAATGACTGATAACATACTGCATTTCTATCTAAATTAAGTATTCATTAATAATTAACACACAAACATATTATGTTTTATAATTAGTAATCTGAAATGAGAGGTAGATTATAAAGCACATGCACTTACCATTTTCTCAGCATTCTTTAGTACCAGGAAATCTTTGAAATATCACAGTTCTTTTTCATTGTTGCTTGCCTGTGGTCATTCGTAATTGATCTTTAATATTTCCTCATTTCATGGACATAAGATATACATTTGTAGCTTTTAAAATGTTGACATCCAGTTCAATATGGTGATGACATGTATTTCCCAAAGCATATTTCACTTCTTTACTGCATAAATCTACCAGTATATACTTTCCTGTCCTTCACAAATATTTTGGATTGAAATTTTGAACTAGTCTCAAAGCGCACACAAATCCTGACTGGCTCCCCTCATTGGATACTGCTAGTTTTAAGCAACTGTGGGGGACACAACAGGTTGTTTAGGTAGAGGAAAGCATTTGCAAACTGATGGGATGAAGATTAGAAGCTCAAGAAATTAAGAAATTCCTGCCTGGCCCCCAATTATTTGTGATGCTATCTTCAGGAAGCATTAACAGTTAACACATGGGCAATTGTAATGAAGGCTTGTAAAGCTTGGACCACATAGAGTGACAAAGTATTGTGTTTCCTCACGTGAGCATTTGAAATGCTCACATGAGGAAATGAGACTTGTAATTCTTTGGTTTTGGTTCTACCTGTAATACTGAACTTTGACTATGTCCAATTTCCTAACCTCTTGCTCACGTGAGAAAACTGAACTTAGAAAAATTACTACCAATGCTACATCTTTATATAAGGCTGTTCATACGTGAGCAAATGAATAGACTTTTGCTCATGAGCATCCAAGTGAGCATAATTTTGCACATGTACATTTTGGTTAGTATTTTCCTCCCTAACAAAGACTAACAATCTGCACAGGAGCAAAATCAAATTCTACCTAATTTGCATACATTTCTTACTAGATTCTCATGTGAGTCTCATGAGCTGCTCATGAGCATTTGTTAGAATGTTTGGTACGGGTAAATATTTTATGTCATCCCGATCCCGATTGAATTTCAAAAACGTTTATTATTAATTTTATCACAAGTTTACAATTATTTTTCAGGTTTTTTTTTTTAATTATAACTATTTTTAAAGTTATGATAACTCTTAGCCATTCACTTTAATGTAAAACGTATGAATAAAATTAATTTCTTATTACTTATACATGTATCATGAAAGGTATGATAAAAGTCTTCAGAGATAAGTAATCTGTTAAAATTAAGCATAAAACGTGTCAAAATGTTATTTTTTCAAATTTGATTTTGTTTTTGTTTGATATACTGGTTATCTAATACATAAAAAATTCATTTACAGACCATACATAATTCAAAATCATTAGGGTTCTCTAAGGTTCTTTAGAGTTCTCTAGGGTTCTCTGTTTAGTAGTACCCGCATGGTCACCATTCTTAAAAATAGGAGTGATTTTTGCTTTCTTTAAACGTGATGGAAATACACCATTAATGATGCTAGCATTTATAAGATTTGTAATGGATTTGCTTATGACATTAGTTGAAAGTTTTAGTAGACGAGGGCCAATAAAATCAACACCTGCTGATTTATTTACATCAAGTGCATTCAACATATATTATTAAATACTTCTGTCTCACTAATTTGGTGAATACTGAAAAAGTTTTCATTCCCAAGTTTTGATTTTGTAAAGTTGTTTAATAATTCAGAATCAAAATTTTGCACTGACATATCTGACAATAACTTACTGGATACTTCTGTAAAGTGTTTATTAAAAATATCAACTATATCCTGTAAATTTTCAAAATCAGAACCATTCTGAGTGATACGGGTTGGTGTAAAGCAGGAGGGGCAGATGGTGGACGATAAGCAGAGCAATAAAATATAGGTTTTGAATTTTTCAGATTTATCTCTAGCCAGATTGTCTCAATATTACTGATCTCAAAATCAGTTCTACGTTTATATGTTATATCACTAGAAATATAAATAAGAATTCCACCACCTGCCTTTAATGTACAATCCTTTCTTTCAAAAACAAGCCCATCAATATACAGTTCTGAGTTCCCTACTTGCTCACTCAAAAAAGTTTCACAAAATCCTAAAATATCTAAAGATTGCCGATTTTGAAGCAACAGTTTAATTTCATCAATTTTAGGAATAATATGACAAATATTTAAATTTCCGAATCGTAAACCTTTTTTTATCAATCCAAATCCTGGGTCATTATGTGTTTGTGAAGTTTGAATTTGGTTACTGGTCACAAGAACTGGATTTTTTGTTTGTGAAACAGGTTTGAATGAGCTTATCTTAAGAGGAGTAATGTTAGGAGGTTGTATAAATGAGCTCTCTTCATTTAGAGAAGTTTTCACTTTGTCCAAGAGAGTGTTATTCTTAATATATGGTTTTCTAGGCAATTCAAATTTAACAGAGGTATTATATACAAAGTTGTTAGCGTGATTTAAACAAGAACATTGAAAATTGTTACATTCAGTACATACAGTACCTAGAATAGAATATCTATTTGAATTTAAAGTAGATTTAGTATTGTCGTAAACGGCTACACATTCCTTGCCTGATACCTAATACACACCGAATTTGGTCTTGTGGCCTAGTTCGCCGCAGTTCCAGCAGTCTAGTTTTCGTCCGTGCCTGCAGTGGCGAGAGGTATGTCCATGTTCACCACAGAAATAACAAGTTACGGACTGGTTAAAGCTGGAATTTCTGTTGTCCCCTAAGGCTCCCTTGCCACGTAAGATTGGAACTTCGCTGTTCATCTGTTTAAGCAGCGCTGACGTCCCCTTATCGGATAGGTGGATCCCGTCTTTCCAAAAATGCACTCTGTTGACCTCTTTGAATACACTTTTATTAGATATAAACAAACCTCCGTACTCATCACAAACATATTTTAGCGTGTTATTCACATGTGAAACATCTACATCCCGTCTCGGTAAAACTTCTGAGAAATAAACTTTGGTTGTTGGAGACCGATCTTTGATGTTTTGATTATTTCTACAGCGTCGTGTTCTACAGCATCTATATCTCTATGAGATGAGGCATCATTTCCCCCGGCGTGGACAATTATGTGAGAGTAATCTTCAACAGCGGTTTGATATAATTTTGACATGATTCTGGAGAGCTTGGCCCCTCTATTGGTTCTTACATGGACACCTTGTTGTAGTCCCCTGGTTCTCACCCTTTGTAATATAGAGCTGCCTATAATAAGTTTGGCCTTACCAGAAGTTTTCTTTTGTTCAAAGGATCTTTCGGGTGTACATGTTGGTGTAGTGTTGATATATGGTTCCGTGTTAGTACCCGAATCTGAGGTATATTTTGTTTCCTTGTCGGGTTCTGTAAAATCACACTGTGTGTGTCGAGATGCTGAATTTTGTGGTAAAGAATTCAAACCCTGCACATCAGTTTCCTTGTTTTTCACTACCTTAAAAAGTGTCTGTGTGTTTTTGTCAAACAAAGTGGGGTTGTTTTTGCATTTGAGTTTCTCTTTTAATTCTTGTATTTCGTTTGCTAACTCACAGACTGCCAATTTTAAAGCTTGTATTGTACCAGCACACTGTGTACAATTTTGAACATAACCAGTACTCGCTGTCAGAAGAGAATCAATTTTAACAGGCGTTGATGCCATTTGTAGAATAGATTGTCCCAACATACTACTAATGCTGTTAGAGTTTTTCTTTTTGATGTCATGAAGGAATTTGTCAAGCCAGGAGTTTGCCGACGATCCTTGAATGTGCAGAACGCTGGTGCCAGAATAGAGTGTGGCTGTAACAGTATTGCATTCAGACTTGAAAATCTGACCATTCTTCCCTACTTCTTTAATTGCTTTAAGCTCTTCTTCCAAATAGTTCAAAATAGTGGTATATATGATTGGTCATATTTATGTGGAAGCATCCTCAGGCGGTGGTGTAGATTCAAATTTGTTCAAATCATGACCCCCGGGGGTAGGGTGGGGCCACAATGAACGATCAAAGTTTTACAGAGGAATATATAGGAAAAATCTTTAAAAATCTTCTCAAGAACAGCAAAGCTATGATTGGTCATATTTATGTGGAAGCATCCTAAGGTGGTGGTGTAGATTCAAATTTGTTCAAATCATGACCCCCGGGGGTAGGATGGGGCCACAATGAACGATCAAAGTTTTACATAGGAATATATAGGAAAAATCTTTAAAAATCTTCTCAAGAACAGCAAAGCCACAGTTTGTCATATTTATATGGAAGCATCCTCAGATAGTGAAGATTCAAGTTTGTTCAAATCATGACCACCAGGGGTAGGGTGGGGCCACAATGAAAGTTCAAACTTGTAGAGAAAAAAGTCACAGTTAGTCAAAAAATGATGTAAATAGCCTTAGTTAGTGTAGATTTAATTTTGTTCAAATCATACCCTCCCCTCCACTCCCTTTTAGGGGTAGGTTGGGACCACTTATGCATTTAAGCTTTTCAATACTAAACTGATTTTTCCTTTTTTCCTAGCCACAGTGCTCAGGTGAGCAGTGTGGCCCCTGGGCCTCTTGTCTCAAATCCTTTGGAAGATAAATCAAATATTTTTCAAAACAATGTTCTAAGTCCTTGTAAGTCATCTCTCGTTGTAAGTCATCTCTCGTTGTAAGTCATCTCTCATTGTAAGTCATCTCTCATTGTAAGTCATCTCTCATTGTAAGTCATCTCTCGTTATAAGTCATCTCTCATTGTAAGTCATCTCTTGTTGTAAGTCATCTCTCGTTGTAAGTCATCTCTCGTTATAAGTCATCTCTCATAAGTCATCTTTCATTGTAAGTCATCTCTCATTGTAAGTCATCTCTTGTTGTAAGTCATCTCTCGTTATAAGTCATCTCTCATAAGTCATCTCTCATTGTAAGTCATCTCTCATTGTAAGTAATCTCTCATTGTAAGTCATCTCTCGTTATAAGTCATCTCTTGTTGTAAGTCATCTCTCGTTGTGAGTCATCTCTCGTTGTGCTGGTAATTGGCTCTTGTCTTCATCATGATTGTATGATATTTGACTCTGAATTATAAAGTATGTAGTCTTAATTGTACCCACATCCTTGTTTAAATATGGCCATTTGGGTAACATTTTCTTCTTCAGTGGTTCAATTTAACACAATATTTTCTAGCTGTTTGTAAATCACCACTGTAGTAGGTAACTACATTTAATTTTTTTCTTTCATTAACAGCATTATTTTCAGCATTATAAAATATAACTATATATGGTATGAAATATTTACATTGAATATTTTTGCCTTTCTCTCTGATGAAAACCAATGGCTGTTCATCAATTGATTAACTCTAAACTCATTAAGTTAGATCTGTTTTTTTAAGCCATGTCTTAAGAATTGGCTCTTTCATCAATGTGATGTATGATATGGATCGATAAAACAATATTTAACATAATTTCACCTACTTTATAGAATAATGTATACAGATATACATGTAAACAATAAAATTTCTTTCTTTCTGTGTTAATATGGAGATTATCACTTGCAACCATTGCAGAAAAAACTAAATAACCGGCTATGAAATTTTTCTGCAGTGTCACAACTGTTAATCCTAGTATTCACCAAAAAAAGTGATTTTATCATTTATAATTATTACATTTATCATGTGTATATATGAAATTGTAAATATTGGTCATTCTTATAGCTTCAGAGTGATATGTTATTGTTTTGACATTTTTTTTCTTGTTCTAGCGTTATGAAGGTTTAGAGGGACCTGTGGGGTCCACAGGGTTACCCTGGATGTAATGAGACAAAGGTATGAAATAATTTAATCATGTATCAAATGTAATGTAATCATTTAATATGTAATAAATTATGTCATGCAATGGAAATTATTATGAAAAATACTTTGAGTACTTATATTATGAAAGACAAAGTGAACAATAATTAAAGGAGAGAAATAGAGGGGTGGTATGAAAACATTTATTCTATCATAGATTTCAAAATGCAATTTTTTTTCTAATAAAATTGGCATATGTTAGCCAATGTTTTCCATGCTAAGACATTGTAAATTTACAGCAAATATTACATATCAAAAATTGATGTAGTAAACATGATATTGGGAGTAGTGTGAAATTCCATAGGTTAATTAGAATTTTATTGTAAACATGAATGACACAAAGCAGTCTGTTATTACAGAATATTAAAATAAAAAGGATATGTGTTTGTTTATTTTAAGGACAAAAGGGTAACCCTGGACTTGATGGACTGCCAGAAAATCGGGGGCCTCAGGGTGAACCAGGTTTACCCAGACCCAAGGTAGGTTGTCATGGAAACAACACACAAAAAAGATATAAAAATCTTTCATGTTTTTAAGTATTGACATCTTGTGCTGTCATTTTGTTTACTCTTTTTTTGGCAACTGTATTTGCACCCACAAGCAACCCCTATTTGTTAATTAATTTTAAGGCAGTTTAACTGATGTCAAAAGTATCACAAGCTAATTCAGGGAATTTGTGTCCCCCGCTTCAAGTTATATGAAGAGCAAGGAAGATCTGAAAAAAAAATGCAGATTGTGAAAGAAAAAAAGATTGACATTGAGCTGTAGCTTTTGGCCTTAAAGTCATGAGGGGTTTTTCTTGATTTAAAGAAATTCAGGACCTTAAGTTTCATTGCAAAAGCTTACTGAAAACTTAAGTTATTATCTGAAAATTATGTATGCAATATATAAATTTCTGACTTTGGCCTTTGACCTTTTCTCAAAATCAAAAGAGTCTTCTTTAAGTCATATTGACTAAAAGTATAAAATTTTATTGGAAAACAAAGAGAACTCTATATAACACCAGGAAGCCATTATTATTATTTTTTTTTTTTACAAGATATTTTTGACCTTGACCGTTTTACCTAAAATTCAAAAGGGATCTTCTTTAAGTCATTGGGAGTAATGATATAATAATATTTAATTGTAAAAGCTCAAATAAAACTAAAATTATCATCTGGAATTCAATTTTTGCAATTATAATTGAATTTCTTTCTTTGACCTTTTGTCCTCAAAACCTTTACAAGTTGTCTTTATGTCACAAAGAGCAATGATAAAAAATTTTAATTGAAAAGGCTTTATGTGAACTAAAGTGATCATCTGAAAATCATTTTTTTTAAATGTATGAATTTCTTACCTTGATCTTTGACCTTAAAATCTACAGGGGTTGTCTTTAGGTGACTTGGAGGTATGATATAAATCTTCATTGAAAAAGTTCAAAGAGAAGTAAGTTTACCATCTGGAAACCATTTCTTGCAATGTATGAATTACCGATCTTGACCTTTTGACCTCAAAATTTATAGAGGTCTCCCTTAGGCCATAGGCAGTTGGGCAGGGCTTCAAAAATATTAGAAACAGGCGGTACTTTTTCAAAAATAGGAGGTAGCTTGTGGAAGAGATTTTAATTAAATATGTTATCAAATTTTTCTCCAATGAATATTTTCGTAATATCAGCCGTGTAAAAGTACCGGGTACCAGCACATTTTGGAAGGCCTGAGTTGGGGCATAAATTTCATTGCAAAAGCTCGAAGGCTTTTTGAGATATTGTCCAGACATAAAGTGTTATACACAGATAGAATGACAGACTGATGGACAGACAGAGAAATTACTCAAGTCTTCCAATCCAATTAGGATAATCTGTAAAGCATACATAAAGCACATAATGCACAAGTCTCTAAAGTGGCTGATCAAGTCTCAGATTGGATTTAGTGATTTTATAATGTACAATTTTGTATTTTGTTCATAAGATAATTCAAAAGATTGGCTTTAATATGTATCTTCTGGCAATAAAATGTATTTTATAATCCACAGGGAAATCCTGGAAATGGCTTTTATGGATTTGGTCCAAAGGGTGATCCGGGTAATCCAGTATGAAGGGGTCCTAGTGTAGGTATCATCACCATAACAACTGGATTTCAGACGTGTTATCTCGCAATATATATAATGAAATGTAAATCTTAATGTAACTTTAACAAGTTAAGTTCTATGCTTAGATTTCAGTTAACTTTAAGAGCTTTATTCCATAATAAATATTTCTGTAATTGTTCCAGTTTATGTCTGATAATGATTAAATCTAGGATATATCTATTTTTAGGGTGATCCAGGCATTCCAGGTTGACCTGGACCCCCTGGGCCTTTTGGCCCTCCAGGTCCTCGGGTAAGAAATGTTCAGTCAGTTTCTATTATGAGACATGTACAATTATCAGAAGGCAACAGGATCTCACAAGGAAAAAATCGATTTTTTTTGTTTCCATAGTTTGCTATACCTGTACAGATTATACATGTGTTATAGTTAAAATGATTTTAAGACAAATGTAATGAAACTACTTTGCTTAACAAATTACAGTTCTTAAATATTCCATCAGCATACAGTAATATAATGAAGTGCCAGGGACTTGTGATTTTACTTTGTGATAAACGTAATTCTTTATATCTGTTAGCTTCACAATAAGTTTAAAATCATGGGGAATGAAAATGACTTCACTGTAGGCATTAATTCATTATAAGTGTGTTTGCTATAAGCATGTTTTACTGTATTTCTATTTTTATTATTTAAACACAAATGTTTATTAGTACCATATTGATTTTTTATATAATAAATGAAAACGGTATAAGGGAGATAATTTTTGTCACTATACACCATTTATTGTTATTTGACAGTTCCTGCAGGAAGTGGTCAAAATAATAACATAAATTTTATTTGATCTTGTAACATTATAAGTCTAGAAATACAAATACGAGGGGCATTTCAAAAGTTCTGGCAACTGGTGTGCAGTAAATTAATGAGCGTCATTATCATAAATTAAATTATATCAATCCCTCAAAATAGTCTCCGTTGATCTGGACTCACTCTTTCGGTCTCGAAATCCACGTGGAAAATGCTGCCCTATAGTCCTCTATCGGTATACGCTTCATACACTGGAATACGGCACTTCGGACTGATGACTACTTTCAATTCACCGTCCTCGGAGGGCTTCTTTGATAACGGCATTCAACCAAAAATCGCATGGAGCTAGGTCAGGACTGTAGGGTGGATGTGGTAAAACGGCAATACCATTTTTCTTTTAATATTTGGTTACTACCTCTGATCTATGGGCAGGTGCGTTGTCATGGAGGAGCTTTATTCCTGTAGTACTGGTTGTTGGTCGGGTCGTTTTATAGTGCTCTACAATCTGAGACAAGACATTCTCTGCATAAAATTGACCAGTAACACTGCTGTGTTCTGGAACCGGAACTTGAGCAACAGGGCCTTTAGAATAAAAAAATAAGGCGTACATTACTCTCCGGACAGACCGGTTTCTGCGTGCAATTTGAGGCCTTGTATCATTTTCACCGATCCAAACTTTATTATTGAGCTTAGTTTCCGGTTCAAAAAAATATATCCATGTTTCATCACCAGTTACAATCTCATTTATTCACCTTTGGTCACAATCTTCATAAATTGTTAGTAACTGTGAAGCCATTTCTCACCCAAACTCAATAAATTGGTGCAATTCAAGATATTTTTTCTTCAAAAATCGACTTTTGATTATCCATCTGCTAATAACATTTTCGGATAGATCAACATATCAAGTTTGTATTCCCAAAGATTTTTCAAGTTAAGTTCATTGGTTAAGAAATTACGTCAATTTGAAATAAAGGTGTATTGTTGATCATTATTTGCTGAGAAACAAGCGTTACGTATCATATTATAGTTTTCCTTTAAGATTTTAGGATGAAATAATATAGATTGTAATAAATCCTCAATGTCAAAAGCAAATCAGTCTATTTACTTTCGTGATAAGTCAAAAAAGGCCAACTGTCATAATGTATTTTATGAATTGATGCAGTCAAATTGTCGTATTATATTTTTTTCCTCAAATGAATTTGACATATCTCTAAAATTTTATATTTCAAATATGCCTCAAGAAAAATCAAAACTGCCCAGCGCAAATAGGGGTTCTAAATGAATAGAGGATCCATTTATAGAAACGTTAAATAAAATGTTGTTCATGAATTGTGATCTTGTTCTTATTTACACTTTCAAATGCAACAACGTCCGTATGTAACGAATGTTTCATGAGAAGTAATATTTACTGTTTTTAAGATTAATTCCAACTACATGGACCAATTCATGAGATGTAATTTCTGCTCTACTTGTGCCATGGTATTGAAAATGTCAAAAGAAATCATAATTTGAACTGCATCATATATATCATCGTGTCATATTTTCCTTGAACTGTACTATATGTACAAACGGATAAGAGATATATGTAAAATTGTCTGTATAGACGTTTTAACAGAACCTAAAATAATGTAAATAACAAATTTTCTGATGACTTTTAGCTTGAAATCATTTAACCATCAATGGAAACTTCCTTCGTATTTCTGCTTGGGTAAATGCCATAGTTCAACTAAAATAAAATGCTGAAACGTACGTTACATAACATAAAATGCGAGTTTAACAGTATCAAAATTATAAGAGAGAAACAAAAAACCCTGATGTAGATTCAGAATAGAAACTCAAGCCTTTGTTTAATCAATATCATATGATTCAATCTAAAAATGTCTTTCAAAATAATTTCAATAAATGTTTTTCTTCAGATTTAATGTGTGTGTTCAATAATGCGTCTCTATAATCAGTTTATATTAAAATTTATGCAACTTAAGCTTAAAATGATACAAATCAATCAATTAAGTTTACATTCGAACAATTAGTCATGAAATAAAATCTGTAAATATTGTTGCAATTTTGATATATGATTTGTTAAAAATTTTGTAACATTCGTTACCTTCGGTAACGAACGTTTCAACACCTTTCAAGACTAACAGAGGACATTCAGTTGTAGATTGATACTGGTTGCGTAGTTGTTGTCGGTCGTTATATAAATATTAACAGTTACATATTAATTCATTACATTTGATTCATTATTATTGCATTCTAGAAAACAAACTCACCAACACTGTCTAGACTTTAGAAAAAAATCATAAAAAGGCAGTACCGTACTCCGGATGTCAAAATTTGAATACTGGCGCAAAATATTTGACTACGTATATGTGCAGAAGATGTTTGAACTCATAAATCATTCTTTTTTCAGAGGTTTGGTAACGAATGTTTCGGTAACGGTTGTTTCATTTAATAATTTTCTCTTAAATAGTAAGCTAACAATAAGACATTGTTAAATAATGGTTGGAGCATGGAATACAGTTGTTGGATAGAAGAAAAAGTATCACATGTTTAACTATGATATCATTCTATTTCATCTATTAAACTAATACAACGAATGTTTCATGCCTATCCATACGCATGTAAAATAGGAAGATAAAATGTAATTTCAGAGTATTGGTAACATATACAAGGCTTTGTACCATTTATTTTTAATTTTCAAGAAGTTTCCTTCCAAATAAAACGTATTCCAATCTTACAGGCATACAATAACTAATACTCATACTATATTTAATGTCACAGTCCGTTTTTATTTTGTTTCTGGCGACATGGGGATATCAGATCAAAGTTTGGTAATATATTTGTGATTATGCTCAATAATTTATTAAAAGCATTTTACAAATAAATGTTTTGAAGACATATGCTATCTAATTTAAAATTCAACTGTTATTTGTACAAAAAATAGCCATTTAAGTGTAATTATTCGATGTTGGCGACAGTAACGTACGTTTCAAAAAATCACTATATGCCAAATAAAATATCTCAATATGATTTGTTCACTTCATTTTTGTATTTTTGCCTTAAAGGTTACATATTCATGCATTCATTCAAAAAGTATTTTCTTTGACATTTCATTATTTTTTTACGCTTAACCCCCAGCGACATCATTTGCACCATTTTATTGAGCTTGAGTGTTCTACCCGGATGCGCTTTTGCTCTTCCGAGAGAAGATGCGGCATCCATCTAGCACAGACTTTCCTAAGCTTTAAGTTTTTCATTAAAATACAAAAAACTGCTGACGAATTAATGTTTGTTAAGTCTGCTATTTCCTCAACTGTATATCTAGCATCATCAGTTATCGTATTTTGAACAGTGACGATTTCTTTTTCGCCATATGCACAAACTGGACGCCCCGAATGGGGGTCATCTTCAATTGATTTTCTACCCTCTTTAAATTGAACTACCCATCTTGCTATTGCTTGATATGAAAGAGCATGCTCTCTATATACTACATCTAAATCGGCTTTTATTTCTGTTGCTGTAAAGCCAAGCAATGAGCGAATTTTGCAATACACTCTTTGCTCAACAGAAAAATTGTTCTCCTTATCAGTCATTTTTACACCCAGTATACAGAGTATACCTAATTAGGACGTCATTTTAGCAGACCTATACGTCATTTTGAATGTAAAATACGTCACTACTAATGCATATTTGCCTAAGCTTTACAGTGGTATCAGAGTCATTTTAATCCGTAATGTAGTTGAAATTTTATATACCAGTTGCCAGAACTTTTGAAATGCCCCTCGTACATGAAAGAAGATAAGTACATGTACCTGTCCCAGTGTTGAGGAATTTTTTTGGTCTGTTTTCTTTGGTCATATTTTCAAAATAAAGTATACTGACATAAATTTGCTAGATCTTTATGATATCTCTTCATTATTTCAACAATGAAGCCATCAAAGAAGTGGGGTACAGGGAGGGGAAGCAGGAAATATACTAAGTAGTATTGAATATATTTTAGGGCATTCATATGATGTAGTTTTCATAATTTTCTTGTAGCTCAGTTGAATATTGTGGTACCTTCATTTATCTTAAAATGTATCTTTTCTAATTAAATTTTAATTCTTTAAAATTTTTAGAGGCCGACTGGAATTCCAGGAGGTAAAGGGCCAAAGGGAAGCATGGGAGACCAGGGTAGAAATCCCCCCAAAGGTGAAAAGGTCAGTGTTCATTGGTCGTTGAAGTTACAGGTATACTTCTGTAGATAAATCACTTATCATGCATTGTAATCATTCACCACAATTTTGTTGAAGAATAGAACGTGTAATGTAAATAGTCTAAGAATATTTCATGTAAAATATCCTTTATTATTTAACCAATGCTAAAGAGGCATTAGAAAGTTTATTTTGGTCACCAGTGTAAATGTAAAACATTGAATATGACCTGTTGTGTTGACCTATAATTTACATGATTGCCTGTTTGTTTTCAGGGAGAGGTAGGATTACCTGGTCTCAAAGGTCCCAAAGGCTCCATCACAACTTTATCAGGAAACAAACCGGACGAGGTTCTGATGGGAGAAAAGGGATATCGGGGAGACCCAAGTGAGGGAGGAAGACCTGGACGACCCGGATTTAATGGAATGAGTGGTGATCCGGTTAGTGGGAAATTCCCTACTGTTACTCTCTCTGTCATAACAATACAACTTAACTTGAAAAGAGCAAGAGCCACTTAGGGCCTTTTTTGGCCCTGAGAATTTCTGAAAAATCAAAACTGCTCAGTTTTGGTTGAAAATGCAGCATTTATAACTTGGACCCTTGGTGATAATCAATTAATTGATATAAATTTTGTTATAGGAAATGAAAGCACTAAGTCTCTACTTTTTTTTGATATATGAAATGGGACAGAGGGTGATAGTCAATTAATTGATATAATGGCATGGCCATTTTATGCATAAAGTGAACCTAGCTCTTTGCTCTTTTATTATTCCTTTATCTGAAGGCCAAAGACATGAACAATCTGTAATAAGTTGCAGTAGAAAAATTTAATTTCCTATTATATAACAATTTTTTGAAATACATGTAACTGGAAAACATAGAGATAGATTTGATTTATAATGTAGCTTTCATTGACTTTTACCTGGATTTTTGTTTTCAGGGATTTCCAGGTTTGCCAGGTGATAAAGGGCCTTTTGGGATGCCTGGAATGCAAGGAATGAGGGTATGCAATGATGGGGGGGATCATTTTGACTCTTTATTTGCCCTTATTTTTATGGCGATTTTAATTTTATGTCTTAGGTATGGTGATAATAATATATTTTGTTTTTTTGACCCTTTTTTTAAGGGCAAGAGAGGTAAGGAGGCCCACCAGGACCCTAGTATGGTTTGAATGGAGAACAATGAGAAAAGGGGAGACAAGGATATGATGGATTACCAGGAGAAACAGTAAGATCCACCCCTCAAATTAACTAAGGCATTAAGGCTTATTTTTGATTTTAGTAAAATAGAGTGGCAACAAACAATAACTGATAGACTAGAAAGTTAAGATTTTACACTATTTATGGAGTTCTGAATAAGAAATTTATAATTGGATCTTGTCACAATATTCTCATCAGGGTAAATTTTGTATATTTTCGTCACCTTTCCTAAGGCTGTTTCTCTGCTTTTAGGGCAGAACTGGAGACCCTGGTTTTCAGGGGATGAGGGGTGACCTTGGAGATCCGGTAGGTTACCATGACAATACAATTATTTGGCAATGTTACATAATATCTTTATAATGATATTCAATTTTTTTAATATGTATAGATTTCAAAAGTAGTAGTGAATTACTTGCATCACATTAATTGCTCAGTACAGTCCTCATTTTGGAAAATCTAGAATCAGACCCAAAATTGTTTCCATTTGTGAACCTTTCTCCCCAAAATTTGCATGTGATTAATTTTTGAAATTGTACATGATGATTTTAATCCTTCAATATTCCAAATTTGGAATATTTGGAAGCGCAGTTTTTTTTGTGTCATTTCCAAAATATATATAAAAAAATGATCCATACTTATTTCCAAATTCTTAATGAATAAAAAATAGTTTTGATTTTACTAAATTTTAGTGTTTAGAATTCAGTTAAATATTCAAGTACATGTAAATTATTTAAAAAAAATGAAATTGCAGGGTCCAGAAGGAGATCCAGATGGTGGGGGTCAAGGTCGTCCTGGACCCAGAGGTCGACCTGGTGACCCTGGCCCACAAGGTCTTCCAGGATTCCCGGGTAAGTGTTAGGAAATCAATTAATAATTACTAAGTATAAGTAGATGTGAGAATTGATATTTAGACATGCTGTCAGATGATTGATCTTATAATTTGTATACTGCACAGGAAATGACGGTCCAGATGGTCAAATGGGACATATGGTCCTCCTGACCTACCGGGGCCTGATGGAATACCTGGGAGGAGAGGACCTGTTGGATTCTCCTATCCAGGAGACAAGGGAGACCAAGGTATTTTTTAGGATTATTATGTTGATTTGCACAAAGTACAAAAATTAAGTTTTTTTAATTTCTTATTTTCTTTGAATAATTATAGCATTGTGCACTTGTTTGCATTTTCTCAAACCCTGGTTAACATTTTCTAAGCTCAAGCAATGATTACTTATTTTATTCCAGGTGGCTTTGGTCTTGATGGAGTGCCTGGTTTGCCTGGAATACCTGGATTAAAAGGAGTGCCAGGAGATTTGGGACCACTTGGAGAAACAGTTCAAGGATACCCTGGTGAACAGGGCTGAGTAGGAAGACCAGTCCTGGTCTTGATGGACTTCCTGGTCCTGGGGAGAACCTGGTCCTGAGGGATTCCCTGGTATCCCTGGAGATGGTCTGGATGTTACTGGTCCAAGAGGTCCTTCAGGATTTCCCGAAGAGGAAGGAGATTCAGGATTCCCTGGAGAGGATGGGCGTGATGGAATCCCAGGAGAAAGAGGTGTGTCATTTTTCTTCAATATGTTAATAGATAGTTTGAAAAAAAAATGTTGAATTTGTTAAATAATAATGAGCTTTAATATTTTAGCACCAACTTTAAAGAGTTGTTATTCCAGATGTGAATTTGAATGCTGTTACCTGTTAGACAGCTGACTATTCTGTGCTTTGTGAAGGCTAGTCAGCTGGTTCTTATCCTCTGATCATTCATTGACTAGTAGGCCTGTGTAAACTCAGAGCAGATCTAAACCAAATGATAGCATTGTCATGTTTGTGGATATCTTAGGACACTAAAAAGGATTGACTTAATATTAAAAAGCTATGTCACTGGGGTGTATGGGGATAATAGGCATTGTGGGGATCATAAACCTTTTATTCAATTACATGTGCACCTATTAAGGTTTTCCCTTTTCACCATGAATTAACTAGCTTTGATGTAAAGCCAAGAAGTCTTTTTTCTTCATGCAATTTTTTCCCTATCTGTTCAGTTTCAGGTAGAAGAGGTGATGACTGTGGGGTTTGTCCTGGGGGTGAGCCTGGTTTTAGGGGAGATCCAGGTGATCCTGGTTTTGATGGACTTCCTGGACAACCAGGTCAACCAGGTTTCCCAGGACAACCAGGAGAACAGGGCATACCTGGAATAGCTGGTCAAAAGGGCATACCAGTAAGTGAAACTAGATGAAAACATTTCTATCCAATGTCTTAGATTTTCAAAGTATTACAAGCTTCAGTTACCTGTAGTTGCTAGGAATACTCTTCAACAAAATATATGTTGCTCAAATCTCAGTCAATAACTCTTTTGTTTTTAATAAACTTAGGAACACCCATAATTTGACAATTTGGATGCCATCTTTATATAAGAGGATAATTTGTTCCCATTCACACTCAGTACTTTGAAAATGCTGTAAGAAAATTAATGACAACTAGAGCCGAGCTCGTTGCAATGCAACGAATAGGTCTTCCGTCGGAGCTCCAGACAGGACAGAGCGACCTTGAGTCAAGGTCATGCAACATTTTAAGGTTATAAACAATCCTGTAAGGGGCATCAACTTTCAATGTTTCAACAGTAGAAAGACAGTAAAGGAATGTAAAATTCCCCTGTCAGTGAACTTGAACTTGTCCAAATAACCTTGCGTCAAGCCATAACACATTCTGCAGCTTGTTAAGAGCAAACACCATCTTTATGTCACCGACATAAAAAAAATTCACAGTCACGTATTCTTTCAGACTATTCATCCAAAACATCATATTTTAAGTGACCTCGAATTTAAGCCAAGGCCATTACACACTCTGGATGATATATTTATCATCTTTTCAGTGAAATGCAAATGCATGCAATTTTTTCTATTACAAAATTATAGACCTTTTTGTTTATTTGTTCGTATGTTGTTTAACGTCCCTTTTGAGAATTTTTCAATCATATGGAGACGCCACCATTTGCCGATGGAGATCTTGCAAATTTTGACCTATACTTGGCACACATGGCCATTGAGCAGTGAGGGATCTTTTTCGTGCCAGCACCTACTGCCTGACGGGACCTCAGT
This sequence comes from Saccostrea echinata, assembly GCF_033153115.1. Lineage (NCBI taxonomy): Eukaryota > Metazoa > Mollusca > Bivalvia > Ostreida > Ostreidae > Saccostrea > Saccostrea echinata. The sequence continues at coordinate 193,525 of NW_026889758.1, read as the reverse complement.
TTGTACGGTCTCATCCGAAGGATCAGTCTCTGCGTCCCACAGTGGGATTCGAACCTGTGACGTAAGGATCAACTCCTTAATCCACGACTCTAGAGCAGACACTCTTACCCCTGCGCCACTTGGGCGACTAGACCTTTTTGAATTTTACACTTATTATATAAGTGACCTTGAACTTGCCTAAATAACCTATGTTAAGGTCAAAAACAACCTTTGAACAAATTATAAGCTTCCAGTGATACTCAATGACTAAGATATACCTGAAAAAGAATATTGCACTTTTCTGTCAGTGACCTTGAACTTGCCAGAAAGACCTTGGATCAAGGTCAAAACACATTCTTGGATCATAAGCAATCTCTGTATCAAGTAAAAGCTTCCAGTGATTTTATATTACAAAGTTATAGCATGGAAAAAAATTAATATTTATCTGCCAGTGACCTTGACCCTTATAAATTTATAATCCAGGCACGAATTTTGCCACTTCTTCTGCCAGTCTAGTACTATGTTATCTCAAACCGGTGGATCATAAGCAATCTTTGTTCCAAGTATGAGCTTCCAAAATTATAGCACATACAGTAATCTTACACTTTTCTGTCAGTGACCTTGAACTTACAGGAATGACCTTGGATGAAGGTCGTGTCAAACTCTTTAATTTTGTCATAAGTAATTTCTGTATCAAGTATGATACTTGCTATTTTTTTCCAGTGACCTTGAACTTGCCGGAATGATGTTGGATCAAAACTATGACACACCTTCGGATCATTAGTAATCTTTGTACCAAGTATGACCTTCCAGTTTCTTCATAACAAAGTTATAATATCCTTGGCAAACTATCACGTACAGACGGACAGCTAGGCAGACGGACAGTGTGATTCCAAAAGACTCAAAACACCCCACCCCAAACCCACACACTTCGTTTGGGGGGATATATAAATTCCTGTGTAAAATTATGAACATTCTTTCCGGCCCAAACTTTCTCCCTGGAATCAATATTTGAAGAAAAAAAAAATGAATGTATGCTATGTTGGAAATTTTCTCATTCTAGTCCAGGGATTCTTGAGAATACTATTTTCAAATGACCCCATGTGCGGATCTAGAGGGGGCTGGGGGGCAGTTAAATGTATATACTAAACAAGTAAAAGTGACCATGCCCCCCCCCCCCCAAGAAAACGCGGACCCTTCCTCGAAAACGCGGATCTGTGTTAAAATGGTATGAAAAGTCTTAGGTATGAAGATTTAAAAGTCAAAGACCCCCCCCCCCCCATACACACACACAAACACACACACGAAATAGGTTTTTCACGTTTTGGAAAAGAGTTTCTTTTTTTCTGTTTTGGCTCGTCAAGGAATTTCTGGGTTGAAATATTTTTTTTTATTGGCATACCCCCCGCCCCTCCGTGGAAAAAAATTCCTTGATCTGCGCCTGGACCCAATCTAATTTTTACTGCATGTAGCCGTTAAAAGAGGATGTGACCCTTCATTTGAACAAAACTTTACCAAAAATATTCTGTGTTAATTTTCGTTGTTATGGTCCAGTGGTTCTTGATAAGATAAAAATGAGAAAAATTTACGAGTAGCTTTAGAACAACAATGACGATAATGTTTATATACACCAAGATAGCAAACAAAGATGAACAATTATGAACAGCAAAAGCTTACTTGTGTCTTTGGCTTGGGAGATGAGATACTTATTAAAAATTGAAATTATTTTGTTATTTTTTTTTTACAATCGACGGGCCTGCATTTCAGAGAGAGAGAGAGAGAGAGAGAGAGAGAGAGAGAAAGAGAGAGTTTCTAACTAGGTCTTTGAATAACAGTGAGATCGGTTCAGAAAACCAGGTCCCTAGGAATGTACATGTATATAAAATAGGCAGTGCCTTTCTCTCGGAATTCATCACCTGCTTCTGTAAAGCTCCATCCTCACCTGTACTTACATGTACCTGGTTAAACCAACCGACTGCGAAGGAAAACATTCTATTTATTTCGAGGATGGGGGTTTACGTATAGTGATGAGAGGAAATTTATTCACCTATACGTTCATTAAATATGAAAGATTGCTTCTGAGTATTTGTATACGATCGCACGACTTTCGTGTTAATTTATAAAAAGTTAGATTATGAAAGCAAAGAACTAAACTAACATTTGTAGTAGATGAATTAAATACATGTAATTATTTAGCCGTTTATAAGGTTTTTTATAACATCCGTAAGAACCACTTTATTTTAAACAAGAGGCCCATGGGCCACATCGCTCACCTGAGCACATTAGCTAGACACAAATCAGTTCAGTATTGAAAAGATTACTGGGGGTTGGGGGGGGGGGGGGTGAATTTTAAATTACCTGATGATGCCTCCATGTCAATATAACAAATGGCTTTGTTGTACTTGAGAAGATTTAAAAAAAAAATTTCCCATATATTCCTTTGTAAAATTTTGATCCCCCATTGTGGCTCCTCCCTATCCCAGAGGTCATCATTTGAACAAACTTGAATCTACACTACCCGAGGATACTTCCATATCAATATGACTAAACATAACTTTTCTGTTCTTGAGAAGAAATATTTTTTCTATGTGTATTTATGTAAAACTTTCAATCCCCATTGGGCCCCAAACTACCCCTGGGGGTTATCATTTGAAAAAAAAAATTGAATTTACACTACCTGAGGATGCTTCCATATCAAAATGACTAAACATGGTTTTCATTTCTTGAGAAGAAGATATTTTCCAATATGTTTCTATTTAAGAAATTTTTGATCCCCCATTGTGGCCCATCCCTATCCCCGGGGGTCAAACTTGAATCTACACTACCTGAAGAGGCTTTAATATCAAAATGACTATTCATGGCTTTGCAGTTCTTCATCAGAAGATACCTTCCTATAATATTTCTATTTCAGACATTGATCCTCCATTGTGGCCCCGCCCTACCCCAGGGGGTCATGATTTGAACAAACTTAAATCTATACTACCTGAGGATACTTCCACATAAATATGATCAATCAGGGCTTTGCTGTTCCTGAGAAGATTTTTAAAGATTTTTCCTATATATTTCTATGTAAAACTTTGATCCTCCATTGTGGCCCAGCCCTACCCCCTAGGGTCAAGATTTGGACAAATTTGAATCTCCACTACCTGAAGATGCTTTCATATAAATATGACCAATTAGGGCTTTCCTGTTCTTGAGAAGAAGATATTTAAAGGTTTTTCCTATATATTTCTATGTAAAACTTTGATCCTCCATTGTGGCCCCGCCCTACCCCCGGGGGTCATGATTTGAACAAATCTGAATCTACACTACCTGAGGATGCTTCCACATGAGTTTCAATTTCCATGGCTTTGTGGTTCTTGAGGAGAAGATTTTTAAAAGATGCTATTAATTTTTCACTAATTCTTTATTATCTCCCCTTGAAAGAGGGCGTGGCCTTTCATTTGAACAAACTTGAATCCCCTTCACCCAAGGATACTCTGTGCCAAGTTTGGTTGAAATTGGCCCAGTAGTTCTGGAGAAGAAGTTGAAATTGTGAAAAGTTTACGCCAACGACGACGACAACGCCAACGACGACAGACAACGGACAAATTTTGATCAGAAAAGCTCACTTGAGTTTTTGGTTCAGGTGAGCTAAAACAAATAATCGTCCTATTATGGGCGCCCATGATATATTAGACTAGGTGTTTAAATAAAATATAATTCAGATATCGACATCCAAGAGAACAACACATTCTTTTTCAGTGGCGGATACAGGAATCTTGAAAAGGGAGCCCGACCAGTTTTGTGTCGGGGTAGGGGCCCAAAGCCACATAATAAATTGATTTATTAAATCTTGTGTATATTTTGGATACAAAAGGGCGCCATGGGCGGATACAGGATTTATGATTGGGGGGGGGGACGTGGATAACTTCCCCAGGCAGGGAGTCTGGGGAACGCCTTAAGGTCCCCAGTGGGTCCAGGGCGAAGCCCTGGTGGTGACCCAGGGCGCGAAGCCCCCGGAAGCTCCTGGGTTTACGTGAATTTTAAGAGTCAGTAAAACCAGACACAAAAATAGTGGTACTGATTACTTCCTTTACACAAAAGCCTATAAGATATGAATTTAGTTTGTAACTTACAACACTCTAAAGTCTTTGTAGGAATTTCACGTCTGCTTAAGAATAATGTACAAATTTATTAATCATTCGATAATTTTTATTTCAAATTTACTCTTGAGAAAGCAGAAACTTTGTGTATCTCCAAACTTCGTGAATCTCCGAACTTCGTGTATCTTAGAAGTCGTTCTGATTCATTGTTATTTCAGCAAGGATGCTAGTCAACCTGATATTTGTATGTAACTCTAATGTTATTCCAAAAAGTGGTTTTTTTTTATATTCCATTCACTGACCTACGTCACATGTATCTCCACCGCAGCCAACGAAACAAAATAAACAAACTCGCTGTAACGTACAGTTCCCTTTATAGCAGTATGAAATAAACGAAGCACAATGATACACAAAGAATATCTGAATATTGAAAAATTAAATATTGCAACGTTTGTTTTTATAAGTATTATACATATATGACAGATACACTGTAGGGTAGGGTGGTGTGATTTCGACCGATTATTTTTTTTATATTTAGATTTGTTCAAGTATGTCACTGCCTATTACATGTATTACGCTCAACTTTTACTGGATCCTTTTTCCTTCGGAATACCTTTTACTGTTCAGATTAAATTGTATTATATGTATTATTCGTCATGATATAAAATAAATGTGTTCGATTTACAAGATATGTGTGTTGGGTAACTTCGACCGCACACGGGGTATTTTCGATCGATGTGCAAATATAAATGAAATTATTCGCGTCGTCTCTAATTTAAATATATTACCGCATATTTGAGCTCGTCTCACAATATGCGTCGTTATCAAAGCTCTACTCTGTTATTAATGTCATCATTCGCCTCTTATTTTGCGAGAAACTCATGATTGAGTAAAGTCGGAATTTTGTTATCCACCCATACAGTGTCGGTACTTAGTCACTATGTTTCCGGGTTATCTCCCCTTTTCTATGCATCAATGAAAATTAGGTAGAGTCTATAACATAACCCAGTCACGGATTCCGGGAAAATTATTTCCGGTATGGTTTTCAAATGTACAATTTGCTTTAACACCGAACCCGATTGTATTTTTCGTGACACTGTTTGGAAATCCAAGTAAGGAAAGTTCGAGGTATTGAATGCCGTTATCCTTTCATCTCAGCAACTGTATGAAATGGATGAAGAAACAAGGTAGGAATGTTGTATGAAGATAATTATGATATAGTGAATATGCGGTATTCAAGAAATTCTCAACACCTGGATAAAGTTTTGTAAAGATATAATCACTGATAATAACCGGATTCAAAGAGAGAGGGTGCCAAATTTAGTCTAGTGTTAACAGTTTTTTTTATTATTATTATTATTTTTTCTTATCCATAGTGACACTTGGAAAGATCTGTTCGATGTAAGATCAACATCACTATCTGGGTATGTGACATCTTCCACAAAATTGGACAAGTTGTTATAGGAGTATGATTATGCAACTTCCTCTAGGTTCCGTTGTTTAAAAAGTTCCAAACAATTTGGAAAGGATGTTGGTAAGGTCTTGTTGCGATATTTTATTTTTAAATGCAACTTTAGCAAAATAATTGGGTAGACTTTACTTTACCGGTCCCCAGATCCGCAAGATCCGTGTGCTCATTGCACTATGACATAAGATTTACGTCACTCAACTGATTAGGGTTGATTTTGCACATTTTTCGACTGGTTAGGGTTAGTCTTGCACCCACCTGAAAGATTAGGGTTAGTCCTTGCATAAGTTTTCGACTGATTAGGGTTAGTCTCGCATCCATCCGAGAGATTAGGGTTAGTCCTTGCACATGGGATAGTCTAGCATGGTTTAGCATCCGCCTTGGAGATTTGGGGTAGTCCTCGCATACCATCAGAGAGATTAGGGTCAGTGTCTTGTTCTTTTAGATTAATTAAGAAATTCAGTTGCATCTGTATTTTTTGCAAGATCTTTATTCAGCTTCAACGAGATCTTGTTGGTTTGTTTACATGAAAAAAAATGGCTAAGTAAGAAAGAAATGGCACTAAGCATGCGCCGCACGCGCTTCGTTCACAATTATTTTTTTGTCTCCTTTTCACTGAATAAATAATATTTATTACTTTTTTCAGAGAACAAGGTTAAAAACTTCGTTTAAAAACGAAGTTTTAAACTAAACTTTTAACCGTAGAATTCGATTTTGGGGTCAAAAAGGCTTAAAACCTCATATTTTATTTTTTTTTCGATCGCTCACGCGATCTCATATATACTGAAGTCGCCTACGGTGACACTATAGTTTAGTGCGTTTTTCTGGGGACCGGTAAAGTCGTTCCAAATAATTTCTTGAATCTTCTCATTATTGTAACCATTTTAAGCTCACCTGAACCATAGACTCATGGTGTCGGGTGGTTACATTTTGATTCCATGTTTGACCTGCATGGTTACGACCTATCAAGTGGTTTTGATCTGCTCACAGGTAAGTACATGGGTAGCTGTATATTGATAACGTAATAGCTTTTAAATTAATAATTAAAATATCCATTGTCGATAAAAAAAATCCTATGTAGACAAAAACAAAATGTGAAACTGTTGCAGGTGTTAATTAATTGCTTCAGAACGAAACCACTTGTGTCGAACATGGATTTATGTCGAAACCACACGGGTCGAACAAGTAATAGGAAGGTAACCATCCCCATTCTAGGCTTAGTTGAGCTTATGTCATTGAAATTTGTCCATTGTCTGTGTTGTTGGTGTTTTGGATGTTGTAAACATTTTAAAAACTTCTCAACTTATTCTACAGAAAAGTTGTCATGAGAAGTTGAACTTAGAAACTTTTTTATGTATTTGTTCAAAGTAACACCCCCCCTCCCCCCTTATCAGATTCACATTTGTTAATATCAATTTACACTGAAAATTCTTTTGCGATTACTGTAGATGTAGGAGAGATTGATAAATCCCATATCAGATTTGTGGACACACAGGAAAATGCTGAACCCCATATAGAATATGATGCTATCCCTTTCATTATTATGGGCAAAAAAATCTTGGAATGTCACCAGGGATATGACAGAGACAAACGAAACAACCAAAAGAAACAAAACAAAGCAAGAAAAGATGTAAGTATGCATTATTTATTCTACTTCTAATAAACTAATAATGAGGCAAAGATGAGGACTGAGAAGGATAACCCACTGTCTAGGGTTTCACATTACATTTTATGAGAACTAGACCAGTTGGGCTACGGTATATCCATTCTCTGGGGAACAACATAACCCAGTCACTGAGGAACATAACCCAGTCACTGTTTAACATAACCCAGTCACTGAACAACATAACCCAGTCACTGAACAACATAACCCAGTCACTGAACAACATAACCCAGTCACTGTTTAACATAACCCAGTCACTGTTTAACATAACCCGTCACTGTTTAACATAACCCAGTCACCGAACAACATAACTCAGTCACTGTTTAACCTAACCCAGTCACTGAGGAACATAACCCAGTCACTGGGGAACATAACCCAGTCACTGAACAACATAACCCAGTCACTGTTTAACATAACCCAGTCACTGTTCAACATAACCCAGTCACTGAACAACATAACCCAGTCACTGAGGATCATAACCCAGTCACTGTTCAACATAAGCCAGTCACTAAACAACATAACCCAGTCACTGAGGAACATAACCCAGTCACTGAGGAACATAACCCAGTCACTGTTCAACATAACCCAGTCAATGAACAACATAACCCAGTCACTGAACAACATAACCCAGTCACTGTTCAACATAACCCAGTCACTGTTTAACATTTCCCAGTCACTGTTTAACATAACCCAGTCACTGTTCAACATAACCAAGTCACTGTTCAACATAACCCAGTCACTGTTTAACATAACCCAGTCACTGTTTAACATAACCAAGTCACTGTTCAACATAACCTAGTCACTGAACAACATACCCAGTCACTGAACATCATAACCATGTCACTGAACAGCATAACCCAGTCACAGAGGAACATAACAAAGTCACCGAACAACATAACCAAGTCACCGAACAACATAACCCAGTCACTGTTTAACATAACCCAGTCACTGTTCAACATAACCCAGTCACTGAACAACATAACCATGTCACTGAGGATCATAACCCAGTCACTGTTCAACATAAGCCAGTCACTAAACAACATAACCCAGTCACTGAGGAACATAACCCAGTCACTGAGGAACATAACCCAGTCACTGTTCAACATAACCCAGTCAATGAACAACATAACCCAGTCACTGAACAACATAACCCAGTCACTGTTCAACATAACCCAGTCACTGTTTAACATTACCCAGTCACAGAGGAACATAACAAAGTCACGGAACAACATAACCATGTCACCAAACAACATAACCCAGTCACTGTTTAACATAACCCAGTCAATAAACAACATAACCCAGTCACTGTTTAACATAACCCAGTCACTGTTTAACATTACCCAGTCACTGAGGAACATAACCCAGTCACTGTTCAACATAACCCAGTCATCCTTTAACATAACCCAGTCACTGAACAACATAAGCCAGTCAATAAACAACATAACCCAGTCACTGTTCAACATAACCCAGTCACTGTTTAACATTACCCAGTCACTGAGGAACATAACCCAGTCACTGTTCAACATAACCCAGTCACTGTTCAACATACCCCAGTCACTGTTCAACAAAACCAAGTCACTGAACAACATAACCCAGTCACTGTTTAACATAACCCAGTCACTGTTCAACATAACCCAGTCACTGAGGATCATAACCCAGTCACTGTTTAATATAACCCAGTCACTGAGGAACACAACCCAGTCACTGTTCAACATAACCCAGTCACTGTTCAACATAACCCAGTCACTGAACAACAAAACCCAGTCACTGTTTAACATAACCCAGTCACTAAACAACATAACCCAGTCACTGAGGATCATAACCCAGTCACTGTTTAACATAACCCAGTCACTGAACAACATAACCCAGTCACTGAACAACATAACCCAGTCACTGAACAACATAACCCAGTCACTGTTTAACATAACCCAGTCACTGAGGAACATAACCCAGTCACTGAGGATCATAATCCAGTCACTGTTTAACATAACCCAGTCACTGAACAACATAACCCAGTCACTGCACCTTTATCTCAGCTTAGCTCTTTTTTGTAGTCTGACCACACATACAGACGAAAGCGTAGATTGGTGCAAAACAGCAAGAAGAAAGCTTGTCCTGTTCGAATAAAGATTCGTCATGTTGTGAAGTTTTCAAGCTATTTGGTATGTATTAATTGTATTATAGACTCACTAAAAATTGTATCGATAAATGTAATGTGTAAATATGTTCAGTGTTTATGTGTTGATGTACGTTTTGCTGTTTAATATTTTAAATAAATACAAGACACAATTTACTTTTATATAATTTAAAGCTTTCAAGTAAAGAAAACACACCTCATCATCAAAGGAAACTGGTTAAGAATCTTATTATTATTAGATAATTATTAGAAGCATGTGTACATACAGTTTTATTTTGTCATTTCATTTTTGTAGGTAAATATGTTTTTCTTTTATTTTAGATATATGCCTTGTTCAAAGGTGAGGCATTTGAGAGAGTTCTACAGTTCTTACAGTAAGTATACACAGTTATAAGAGAAAGCAATTCCCTTTGATTATGTAGAGCTAGGTTTAATAATTTTTTTTTAATTGATAAACAAATCTGTGTTTTAGGAGGGAAATGAGGTTTACCCATTATAATATCTTTCATTCAAATATTTTTTTTTCATCAAAAGCTGACAAATAGAAAACTGCCAAAGATATTTTCTTCAGACCTTTTAACAATATAAGCAGAGGGGAAAAAAAATAGAATATTATTTGATCTTTGATATAAAAATGGCCTATGAACTTTTTAAGCAGAACTTTGGACTTATAGTCACAGAACAAAACATATACGAGTAAACAGTTGTAGTAACTCAGGCAGTAATGAAAGATGCTGTCAACACATACTATCAGAAAACAGCCGGTTTGTCAGATTGCTTCTTTAGTTAAATTTTGTAAGTACCTCGATAACAGACTAATGCAAAACTTCAAGAGAGATTAATCCCTTGTATATTTAATGAATGAAAATCCAGTGTATCGATGCAAGCAGATCCACTTTTATTTTTTTAGCAGATTATCAAAATTAATGAAACTTGAGATTGTTAAGACATTTTGACGATATGATCCATATTCTGTAAGGTGATACCATATATATAACATATAATGCCATATTTACACATATATCTATATAAAAATTGCTACAGCTGTATATGTACATTTAGAAAATTATTGTGTTAATGAGTGTAGTGTAAATTTAAGAGTGCAGTGCTGTTTTTTTTTGTTGTTTTTTTTTAGCTCACCTGAGCCGAAGGCTCAAGTGAGCTTTTCTGATCACATTTTGTCCGTCGTCCGTCCGTCCGTCTGTCCGTCTGTCTGTCCATCTGTCTGTCTGTCCGTCCGTCTGTAAACTTTTCACATTTTTGACTTCTTCTCAAGAACCACTGGGCCACTTTTGACCAAACTTGGTACAAAGCATCCTTGGGTGAAGGGGAATTTAAATTGTTAAAATGAAGGGCCAAGTCCCCTCACAAGGAGAGATAATCAAGAGAAGACAAAAATAGGGTGGGGTCATTAAAAAATCTTCTTCTCAAGAACCACAGGGCCAGTAAAGCTGAAACTTATATGAAAGCATCCTGGGGTAGTGTAGATTCTAAATTGTTAAAATCATGACCCCCGGGGGTAGGGCGGGGCCACAATAGGGAATCCAAGTTTTACATTGAAATATATAGGAAAAATCTTTAAAAATCTTCTTCTCAAGAACCACTGGGCCAGAAAAGCTGAAACATATGTGGAAGCATCCTTTGGTAGTGTAGATTCTAAATTGTTCAAACAGGACCCCCCGGGGTAGGGAGGGGCCACAATAGGTATTACAAGGGGGGGGGGGGAATCTGGTAAAGAACAGCATGGCCAAAGTTACTCAGGTGAGCGATGTGGCTGGCCCATGGGCCTCTTGTTTTGCTTTTGTTTTTTTTTTTTTTTTTTTTTTTTTTTTACATCTAGTCATTTTATAATTTTACTGGACAACCCTTGTATTTTGGTCATAGCGATATAGATGATACAAATGAAAATTCTTATTAAATGTACTAGTCATTAATTCATCATATTTTTTCCACTAAACAGATATCAGAATGCAATGCCTGGTTGCACAAGAGTGTAAAAGCTGAAGTGAGTATAATAATAATAATTAATATACATGCAATTCACACCTTTAGTATATAAATGCATTCCAATGTCTTTCTGGTTACTTTCCATGTCACCTGACCCATTAAATATCTGATGAAACAAATTCTTCTGGTGTCCATCATACTATTTTTAAACTATTTACATTATAAAAATAAAACATTATTATGATGTTTTAGGGTAACACATTAAATTGATATCCTGTGAAAACCATTGCTGTCTGATGCAAAGCTGAGGTCGGTCATCAATGGTTTTCAAGGGATAACAATCTCACATGTTACCCTAAAAACATATTATTAGCTCACCTGAGCTGAAAGCTCAAGTGAGCTCTTCTGATCACCCGTTGTCCGTCTGTTAATTTTTCACATTTTCATCTTCTTCTCAAGAACCACTGGGCCAATTTTAACCAAAGTTGGTACAAAGCATCCTTTGGTGAAGGGGAAATTAAATTGTTAAAATCAGGGGCAAACCCCCTTACAAGGGGAGATAATCAAGAAAAGGCAAAAATAGGATGGGGTCATTAAAAAATCTTCTTAAGAGCCACTTGGCCAGAAAAGCTTAAACTCATGTGGAATCATGCTGGAGTAGTGTAGATTCTAAATTGTTAAAATCATGATCCCCGGGGTAAGAGTTGGGCCACAATAGGAATCAAATTTTTACATTGAAATATATATGAAAAAATCCTTGGAGATCTCCTTTTCAAGAACCACTGGGCCAGATATGCTGAAATTTATGTGGAAGCATCCTGGAGTAGTGAAGATTACAAATTGTTAAAATCATACTCCTGGGGGTAGGGTGTGGCCACAATAGGTATAACATTGGGGAAAGTCTGGTGAAGAACAGCAGGGCCAAAGTTACTCAGGTGAGTGTTGTGGTCCATGGGCCTCCAGTTTTTATAATGTAAATAGTTTAAAGATATCATGATGGACACCAGGCAGTAATGGTTTTCAAGGGATAACCTTAAAAATTTAATATTTTCCTTTGTTATACCAAATCTATTTAGAATAAAGCATTTAAAAAAAAGAACCCACAGTAAACCATACGGGTATACATTCTGCCCAATTTTGCACTGTTACCCGTCGTCATGCAATGTCACCGTTGCTATGTAATGTTACGTGGAGGGCATAGTTTACACATGCGGTAGGGTAGCAGTACTTTTTAACAAATGTTTTTAAACCAATCAAATTTGACTTAACATAAAAGTATAACAATAAGGTTTGTCTATATTGTTCATGAAAAATTAACATTTTTTGTTTATAGACTGAACAGTCCATGAAACTGGTTAACATTTTGTGCGAATGGCCAAGGATGGATCTTCCCATAAACAAGGGAACAGGAAACATACAAGGCTACAATATAGCAACGATGGTAATTTTTAGTATCTGTTGCATGCATGGTTATCTAACAGCCCTGGGTTCAGAATTTAATTCTGTCTTATTTATCACTCAATTTTACTGTTTATTTCACACAATCATATGGTGTGATCTGACTTTCTGATCAGTTTTCTGAATCCATATCAACACTTTCTGAAACTGACTCAATCTTCAGGTCAAGTTAGAGAAATTTATTAAGAATTGATGTTTAGATATATAAACAGCATGATATATATATAAAAGCTCAACAATGAAGATTATAGTTAAAAAGGGGATAGTATAGCCTGCTCTAAGTGATTAGTAATAGTTCTATAACACTACCTGTTTATGGCAGAGAGATTTTCAGGAGAAAAATTGCCTATAATTATTTAAAAATTTTAACAGTTTGCAAAAGACATCAAAACAAAGCTGAAGGAAATATTGGAAATAGAAGAGGGTGATAAGAGGTAAATAATAAACATTGAAAGCAGCCTATTTACTTTTAAATTGTCTTCATTAAATTTATGGGCAATAAAATGATATTCCATTTATTGGAAATTAAAGAGATTTTATGGTATGTCTTTCATAGTTTAACACTGTTTCATGCACTTTGGTTTACAAGATGTACCGTAACAACTGGTTAAAATTAAATTAACTTGATCGAGTGTTATAATATTCCTTATACAGGTGTTATGAACCACACTGGGGACATCTGCGATGGATTGACAGGAATGACTTGACCAACCATAATGTGATGAATAACTCTGTGAAAGGAATGGAAGAAAGAAATAAACTTTTTCATAAAGAGGTAACATCCATATGTACTCTCTCTAGATTTTAATGTATAAGCATACAATGTATTTTACAAGGCTAGTCCTGCATATTCTTGCTCATGTGCAGGTGTTGTTACGGATATTGATTTATAACATGATTGTTTTCTTTTTTCTTTCTCTACTCATGATATATATATATATATATATATATATATATATATATATATATATATATATATATATATATATATATATATATATACAGTTGAACTTTGGTATCTCGAACACGGATATCTCGAATCTTATGGATATGTCGAAGTGTGATTTGGAAGTCCCAAACACTTAATATTTTAAGTATTTTACCCCCAATATCTCGAACCCTCAGATATCTCGAAGTTTATTCTCGGTCCCATTGAGTTGGAGATAATGAGGTTTGACTGTATATATATATGCGTGAGTGTGTGGGTGTGTATGTGTGTGTGTTAGAGAAGGAAACAAGTTTATTTGCCTATTTTTTTCCCTCCCAATAGAGATGGGCTGAAATGAGTGCTCTTGTTTTAGAAGAATTTGGCTTGTTTAAACCAAAAACAATCATGTAAGTTTATACCTCAATTTAATTTGCTATTCTATATTATATAGCTATATAAACTTACCACGGAAGATGAATCTTAACCTGTCACCTTTAGAGTTTTGTGAATATTTAACTCTTGGAGTGAAGTAAATTGTCATCAAGACTTCATATAAGTCCGACTAAGATTTATAAATAAATTTCTAGACATACATCATCAGTACATCTGCTTACTAAGGATTGATTTCAAGAGGTAGACATAATGTACCCATTAAAGAATATTGTATGTACTGTAAAAAAAATTTTTTTTTTGGTGATAACTTTATTTTTGCATATTAGCGAGACTGTTTGTAGGGGAAAATTTCATTCACACATAATATTCCTCTTATAAAGATTATATAGGGCAGACACCAAAAGTTGTGAAAATTTTGTTTTGCTTGTAAATATCAAATAAAAGAAGCACACATTTTGCACCAAGCTAATTCCACTCCCCCTTTTCAACAAATTAAAGACGACTTAGTCATGTTCAGCATTCTTCATTGTACTTTTTTAATAAAAAAAATTTGTCGATTTTAGTGGTCTCTTCAGTCCTCCAGGATATTACCTTAGTTTGAAAAACTGCAATAATGGAAAGCTTATGGCAACACTGGAAGATGAGTATGATATTTTTTTATTCATCCTTGTTGAAGAAAATGGAGAGGCATATTGTGTAATGTCAGTCAGGGGTTATTTTTGTAACTAAATTGTTAACTTTTAAAGTAAACCATATGTCTCTTCATATCCATAATTTAATCATAATTCATGTCTGATTTTTTCTTGATTTGATTGATCTCCATAGACAACTTTATTCTTAATTATTTTCATTCTCTTTTAGGACAGGACAGAGATTGAATGAAGGAGTAAGATACTTTAAGGATGTATTGCTTGTAGAAGCAAGAATCATTATCGCTTCTGTTGTCAAGAACATAACATATAGAGAAGCTGAAGAACTTCTCTATCCATTGAAATAACAAATTTATGTTCCGGTTGATTGAGTTTGCAAATTTGATATATATTGGAATATTTCAATTGTGATAGCATTGCAAAAGATGTTCTACATCAATTGCTATATGACATGTTGAACAATATTTGTTTGCAGATTCTTTACAGTTATTATATATCACCATCTGATGAAATATTGTTATAATGTAAAATGGACTCTGTCAGGGCTCATGATCAATTGTACTTGTTTACTCTAGATGAACTCATAAACTCTAATAATTGTGATTTCATTCAAATCAAATCCACACCAGACCAAGCTGTTTTATCATTAATTCCTACTAGAAACATTAGTTTAAATGTAGGAAAAATTTGATAAAATTTGATGTAATTTGACTTTGAAAATATCTATTAAAGTTTTGTTTTTCTGACAAGTGAAATGAATTTCACATGCAGAATTCATACCATTGGATTTGGGTGTAATTTAAAAGGAACACTTGTGCAGCCATGCATTATTTCTTAAATAGTGCCTGTAATACATTTGTATGGTCTTAATATTGTGTGGCCATTTTTTTCCCCTAGGATTAATTGATCTGCGTTATTTTTATCTTTAAGTTCCTCAGTGACTAAACCCAATTTGTATAAAAATTGGGAGCAGAGGTCTAGAAAAAGGCTTAACATTAGTTTATGTTCCAAATAATGATAGTGTCAAATAAATTATTTTCCTTACCACTTTCGTATATATGCCTTATATATGGAGACCAAATTATGCACATTAATTCATATTCAATGCTTGGGTTATGTTTCTCAGTGACTGGGTTATGTTGTTCAGTGACTGGGTTATGTTCCTCAGTGACTGGGTTATGTTGTTGAGTGACTGGGTTATGCTGTTGAGAGACTGGGTTATGTTGAACAGTGACTGGGTTATGTTGTCCTGTGACTTGGTTATGTTGTTCTGTGACTGGGTTATGTTGTTCTGTGACCGGGTTATGCTGTTCTGTGACTGGGTTATGTTTCTCATTGACTGGGTATGTTCCTCAGTGACATGGTTATGTTGTTCAGTGACTGGGTTATGTTGTACAGTGACTGGGTTATGTTATACAGTGACTGGCTTATGTTAAACAGTGACTGGGTTATGTTGTATAGTGACTGGGTTATGTTGTATAGTGACTGGGTTATGTTCCTCGGTGACTGGCTTATGTTAAACAGTGACATGGTTATGTTGTTCAGTGACTGGGTTATGTTAAACAGTGGCTGGGTTATGTGGAACGGTGACTGGGTTATGTTAAACAGTGACTGGGTTATGTTGTTCAGTGACTAGGTTATGTGCCTCAGTGACTGGCTTATGTTAAACAGTGACATGGTTATGTTGTTCAGTGACTGGGTTATGTTAAACTGTGGCTGGGTTATGTGGAACAGTGACTGGGTTATGTTAAACAGTGACTGGGTTATGTTGTTCAGTGACTTGGTTATGTTAAACAGTGACATGGTTATGTTGAACAGTGACTAGGTTATGTTGTCCTGTGACTGGGTTATGTTGTTCTGTGACCGGGTTATGCTGTTCTGTGACTGGGTTATGTTTCTCTGTGACTGGGTATGTTCCTCAGTGACATGGTTATGTTGTTCAGTGACTGGGTTATGTTGTACAGTGACTGGGTTATGTTATACAGTGACTGGCTTATGTTAAACAGTGACTGGGTTATGTTGTATAGTGACTTGGTTATGTTGTATAGTGACTGGGTTATGTTAAACAGTGACTGGGTTATGTTAAACAGTGACATGGTTATGTTGTTCAGTGACTGGGTTATGTTAAACTGTGGCTGGGTTATGTGGAACAGTGACTGGGTTATGTTAAACAGTGACTGGGTTATGTTGTTCAGTGACTTGGTTATGTTAAACAGTGACATGGTTATGTTGAACAGTGACTAGGTTATGTTGTCCTGTGACTGGGTTATGTTGTTCTGTGACCGGGTTATGCTGTTCTTTGACTGGGTTATGTTTCTCTGTGACTGGGTATGTTCCTCAGTGACATGGTTATGTTGTTCAGTGACTGGGTTATGTTGTACAGTGACTGGGTTATGTTATACAGTGACTGGCTTATGTTAAACAGTGACTGGGTTATGTTGTATAGTGACTGGGTTATGTTGTATAGTGACTGGGTTATGTTAAACAGTGACTGGGTTATGTTAAACAGTGACATGGTTATGTTGTTCAGTGACTGGGTTATGTTTAACAGTGGCTTGGTTATGTGGAACGGTGACTGGGTTATGTTGTTCAGTGACTGGGTTATGTTGTTCAGTGACTGGGTTATGTGCCTCAGTGACTGGCTTATGTTAAACAGTGACATGGTTATGTTGTTCAGTGACTGGGTTATGTTAAACTGTGGCTTGGTTATGTGGAACAGTGACTGGGTTATGTTAAACAGTGACTGGGTTATGTTGTTCAGTGACTTGGTTATGTTAAACAGTGACATGGTTATGTTGTTCAGTGAATGGGTTATGCTAAACAGTGACGGTGCTATGTTGTTTATTGACTGGGTAATGTTGAACAGTGACTGGGTTATGTTGTTCAGTGACTGGGTTATGTTAAACAGTGACTGGGTTATGTTCCTCAGTGACTGGCTTATGTTAAACAGTGACATGGTTATGTTGTTCAGTGACTGGGTTATGTTTAACAGTGGCTGGGTTATGTGGAACGGTGACTGGGTTATGTTGTTCAGTGACTGGGTTATGTTATATAGTGACTGGGTTATGTTGTTCAGTGACAGGGTTATGTTAAACAGTGACTGGGTTATGTTGTTCAGTGACTGGGTTATGTTGAACAGTGACTGGGTTATGTTGTTCAGTGACTGGGTTGTGTTAAACAGTGGCTGGGTTATGTTCAGTGACTGGGTTATATTAAACAGTGACTGGGTTATGTTGAACAGTGACTGGGTTATGTTGTTCAGTGACTAGGTTATGTTGAACAGTGACTGGATTATAATGGACAGTGACTGGGTTATGTTAAACAGTGACTGGGTTATGTTAAACAGTGACTGGGTTATGTTAATCAGTGACTGGGTTATGTTGTTCAGTGACTGGGTTATGTTAAACAGTGACATGGGTATGTTGTTCAGTGACTGGGTTATGTTAAACAGTGGCTGGGTTATGTTGTTCAGTTACTGGGTTATGTTCCTCAGTGACTGGGTTATGTTAAACAGTGACATGGGTATGTTGTTCAGTGACTGGGTTATGTTAAACAGTGACTGGGTTATGTTAAACAGTGACTGGGTTTTGTTGTTCAGTGACTGGATTATGTTTCTCTGTGACTGGGTTATGGGTTAGGTTTCCCAATGATGGGTTTTGTTGTACAGTAACTGGGTTATGTTTCTCAGACTGGGTTATGTTCCTCTGTGACTGGGTTATATTGCGCAGGGACTGGTTTATGTTGATCGGAGACTGAGTTATGTTGTTCAGTGACTGGGTTATATATCTCTGTGACTAGGTTCTGTTGTTGAGTGACTGAATTATGTTTCTCTGTGACTGGGTAATGTTGTTCAAAAACTAAGTTATGTTTCTCAGTGACAGGGTTATGTTGTACAGTAACTGGGTTATGTTTCTCTCTGGGTTATGTTGTTGAGAGACTGGGTTATGTTGCTCGGTGACTGGGTAATGATTTTCAGTGACTGGGTTATGTTATTCAGGGACTGGGATTTGGTTCTCAGTAACTGGGTTATATTTTTCAGTGACTGGGGTATGCTGTTAAGCCTGGGTTATGTTGAACTGTGACTGGGTTAGGTTTCCCAGTGACTGGGTTTTGTTGTACAGTGACTGGGTAATGTTGTTCAGTGACTGGGTTATGTTAAACAGTGACTGGGTTATGTTGTTCAGTGACTGGGTTATGTTGTTCAGTGACTGGGTTATGTTCCTCAGTGACTGGCTTATGTTAAACAGTGACATGGTTATGTTGTTCAGTGACTGGGTTATGTTTAACAGTGGCTGGGTTAAGTGGAAGGTTGACTGGGTTATTTTAAACAGTGACTTGGTTATGTTGTATAGTGACTGGGTTATGTTAAACAGTGACTGGGTTATGTTGTTCAGTGACTGGGTTATGTTGTTCAGTGACAGGGTTATGTTTAACAGTGACTGGGTTATGTTAAACAGTGACTGTGTTATGTTCCTCAGTGACTGGGTTATGTTCCTCAGTGACTGGGTTATGTTGAACAGTGACTGGGTTTTGTTGTTCAGTGACTGGGTTATGTTTCTCTGTGACTAGGTTATGTTGAACTGTGACTAGGTTATGTTGAACTGTGACTTGGTTTTGTTGTACAGTAACTGGGTTATGTTTCTCAGTGACTGGGTAATGTTGTTCAAAAACTAAGTTATGTTTTTCAGTGTCAGGGTTATGTTGTACAGTGACTGGGTTATGTTTCTCTCTGGGTTATGTTGTTGAGAGACTGGGTTATGATGTTGAGAGACTGGGTTATGTTGCACGGTGACTTGGTAATGATTTTCAGTGACTGGGTTATGTTATTCAGGGACTGGGATTTGGTTCTCAGTAACTGGGTTATATTTTTCAGTGACCTGGTTATGCTGTTGAGAGACTGGGTTATGTTGAACTGTGACTGGGTTAGGTTTCCCAGTGACTGGGTTTTGTTGTACAGTGACTGGGTTATGTTGTTCAGTGACTGGGTTATGTTAAACAGTGACTGGGTTTTGTTGTACAGTGACTGGGTAATGTTGTTCAGTGACTGGGTTTTGTTAAACAGTGACTTGGTTTTGTTAAACAGTGACTGGGTTATGCTGTTTCATTTAAGCTTGCAATTGAGAAAGAAAAAGAAAAAAAGAGAAAGAAAAGCTAGAACAGTGCAGTTTAGAGGGATTCACTTGTAACATATTGAAGTGATTGCCAAAAAAAAAAAATTAAAATATAACAACCCATTTTTGCCAGAAAGTTTTATAGTCAGTAAGTTTTTTATCATCTTTTACAGTGTATTTCAAAGCTAAAATGGGATTTAAATAAATATAGAAAACCATGAATATCTACTAAATTATGTGTGTTCATTATCTCACAGTTGAACAGTGAATTGGTTATGTTATTGATTGGGTATAATATGTTGAACAGTGACTAGGTTAGGCTTTCCAATGACTGAGTAAAGTTTCACAGTGACTAGGTTATGTTGTTCAAAGACTAGATAAAATTGGTTTGTAACTGGGAAATTTTTTTCTGTGACCTAATGGCTATAAACCAGGGTCATATTAAAGAATCATCACTTCTTGTAAAACTGCAAGTCAACAAATTAGGGATTTTTGTTTTTTCACTGTATGTGATTGTCTTTATGGGCGGGATTCCTTTTACCCTCGGAAGATTAGCGTAAGAAATAATTATTGAGAAAGACAAGTCTTTTCTGCTGTGCATACACTAGATGGCATACACACATGCTAACTAGGTCACTAGTTCTACCAGTGGCTAAACGCAATCTATTAATTTATCATGTTATAACTATTAAATACCCTAACCTTCGTGAAAGTCGTTCATTCGCCTGAATGTCTTAATATTAAGACTCCGATTATGGCTATTGATCGTATTATTTACCACACACCATAGTGTTTACAAAACTATATTGCATCGGGATCGAATATGCGTTATATTACAAAAAACCATACCGGAAATAATTTTCCCGAAAACCGTGACTGGGTTATGTTATAGACTCTACCTCAATGAAAGTGAAAGGTGGGTGATGAAAGTATCTGATTTAATTTTTGTATTTTGAAATCGTCACCTTCAATTTAACCATTGAACTATTTATATTCTTGACTTGTTGTGGTTGATGTTGATATATGTGATGGTTGATGTTGATATATGTGATGTTGACTTTGAAAATTATATCTCATATTGAGTAAATCTAAAGCAAAATTATGTAATATAATTGATATAATTAATTATAATTAATATAATTAAAGATAATTTGTGTTGAAATGTGTCCGTAGCACGATTGAGGTCAACCCAGCGTGCTACTTTTCCCGTCAGGGAGGGCACAACTTAATTGTTGATGTTGGGGGATGTGCCAGTTTGCCGGCTGCCCCACTGTTGTGTAGACCACTGTGGACAATACCTGCCAACTCGAATAAAACATATAAAATAAATAAAGCATTTGTTTTAAATATATTAAGGTCTTTGATAAATATATATTAATTTAAATTATTCTGCTGTAAAACATAAAAGTTTGTGAAAAAATGCTGACAAAAAGAAAAAAGTAATTTTCAAAATGTACCTAATTTGAAGACATTAAGTCCACCAGCTGCCTAGAGACTGATTTACCGATTTGTCAAGGCATGCTACAAATGTACATGTATATATATGCGCAGGCATCTAAACCGCATGTAAACAAAACATGATTTTTTCACGGTTATAGAACTAGTTTCTACGGAGTATTCTTTGTACATAATACTTATCCTAATACTTTTTTATACGGACGGTGGTCATGATTTTTTTCTGGTAACAAATAGCATTGCGTCATTTTCATTGGTCGAACTGAGTTACCTGCTGACGCCGTATTCATGCAGAGGGTAACTTCGGCCGATTTCTGTTCAGCTGATTTGCATTTTATTTGTAAAAACTAAATACTATAAATTTAAAAGGTATGAATTTAAGTGCAAATTTAAACATAGTTGATAAATTTCACGCCAGGAATATCCACTGTGTCTTTCTGTATATCCAAGATATTTTCAGAGGTGATAAACTGATAATTCCCCGCAATGGTTTAAAAAGACTCGTCCGTAATTTTTCGGGCGATAAAGTTTCTTCTTGGATATAATTTTCCAGTGAAGAAATAAATTTCGCCTATTATTATCGACATTGATTTGTATATGAAAAATGCATTTTCTTTCTGCATAAAATAGATGTGTGTACACCATAATGGGTTATAAACAAATTATTTTAAGGTATTTATGAACGGTCGAAATTAACCAGGTGGTCGAAGTTACACTTTGACCATCCTAACCTATATCCTGACGTTAAAAAAGTCTTGTATCTATGTAAGTAAATTACTGCATAGTTACACCATTTGATAAATAAATACATCAATCAGTGGATAGGTTTGTAACGTAGACCGTCTGATTTTAAATTCATTTATTTACCTCACTCGGCACACCTCGGCCGATTCGTACCTCATCTGGATGAAGGTGACGGAATCAGCCGAGGTTTGCCGAATGTTATTTACCTTCGACCAGCCTTTAAGGTATCCGACCCTTATTAGGACCTAATTTTCTAACCTTAAATATCCATCCTGTATTAAATACTTTATTAATTCAAAGCATTTTAGAGTAGTAAAGGATTTACCCAGAGAAATTTTCAAAAATATAATTACCTAAGCAGTAATTAATTAATGAAGATTGCATTGATGTTTATGGGGACACGCAAATTTTTGAAAATAAAAATTTAAATACTAAGCATATCCAAAAATGCTGTAGTGGAAAGATGTATTCAATTACAAGGAATAGAAAAGCGATTGAAAACTAAAGTTTTACGAGATAGATTTCTTTAGAATTGATTTTTATTAATTAAAAGCAAAGGGGGATAACTCTTCAAGGACAGGACAAGGTCAAAAATTAGGACACATTCCGCTCTTACATATTGATACTAAAACATGAAGATAATGTCTACTTATACTGAGTATTCAGCCAATATATATCTGTTATACATTCAAATTCACTGAATCTGAGGCTATTATGGGTCGGATATCTTAAATATCGCAGTATTTTTCCTTGCATCATGATAGGAAATTGACAAGTGCTGTTTACCCTTCAAACGAAATCGGGAGACGTTTTCCGGTTTGAATAATTATGAGATAATATTCATAGCCTAGGGAATGCAAGGTTTTCAGACTTGATTTTTAAGAAAACCGATACTTGGTCGTAAAATAAAATTACCATTTTTTAATTGACCATTAATTATAAAACCAAAGTATGGCATTATTAATATTAGTCATGTCATATTTTGAAAATTTTAGGGGGGGGGGGGTCGTGCGCCCCCACGCCCCCCTTAAATCTGCCAGTAGGGGCAGGCCCCCTGAACCTCCTCTAAATCTGCCAGTGTTTTCTTTCATTATAAGGACTTGTAGAATAAGCGAAATACTCCAGACATTTAATAAAAATCTCAAACCCGATCTAAAACGCGTTGACAAAGTCAAACCAGACGGTTTTAGTTTTTAGGGCATTTTTACAGTGATATGAGAAAAGTCGGATAATTGCTGTTAATTTTAAGAAATAAAGTTCTGCATTTTTCAACCTCGTTCGGTATAATATAATTTACTGATAATTTTTTCCATTAAGGAGGAACACATGGACGAAGGATAAAAAAAAAGCGGTATTCTGCATGTCCATGTACACTTCATTGCTATAATTGCGTACTCGGGATTAAACCCAAAATCCTTCGTTACATTGTATTTGGGTATAATTTTCACATGTTCTCAGGCGGATAATCATTTATTTTTATCTGTCTAAAGACAATAATTTCAGTAAATAGAGAAATGTTTTTATTTCGTCGTTTTTCTCTCATCCTTTTGGTTTACAGGTTTGCTTTGTACACAAAAGCGTGTGTTCATATACCGCTGTTTCTACACGCTATCGATGTGATCGGGGAGAACATGATATCCTCCAGAAATTTACTTCTTATGAAAACACTTAATGAAAACATATTAGGTGAAAATATATATACCCGTTAGTATCTCAGTACCTTAGTACCGACCTGTTTAATTGCAATGTCACCAACCGTAACGATCGCTGGCCAGGACTTGAATATAATTTATTACCGTTATTAAAACAACTCGTCAGCTGAGCGGACCTATGATTTAAACAGTAAAATAGGGAAATTCCAGAGTTCGAAGTGTATTTATTCTGGGCGCTCTTCCACATAAACAAATTAAACCGCATTTACGCGTACTTACATGCATGTACAAGTAATTCGTGTCATGGGTAAATTCATTTTATTAGATGAAATAAAACAAATGCATAAGATTAATCTTCCTAAACAGCACGTTTTTAAAACACAATCTATCTGATATAACTGACGGTATAAAATAACAAAGAAAATAACGGGTTTGTGTTTGTATTTAATTTGGAATGAGAACAAATCTTAACCTGTCAAATCACTTATAAAACATACTTCGTTTTCCAGACACTAATTGCCATGCGTAATCTTCACATGCACTGACCAAGAGGTCACAAGTTTGAAATGTATGGCTTCTCATTGCGTGAGTTTTGTCAACACATGTCGGAGTAGACTATCTAAGCCAATTGATTCCCAAAGAAAACTGCATAGGAAGGGCTTTTGAACGGGTAAAATTCATTCGACGCTCGATAGAATTTTCAAATACAAGTGAAAGATTTAGGTTACTTGCGTCCGACCTAGTATTTTGTATGCAATAATATTGTAAGTTAGGAAGAAAATAATACAAACTCAAAAGTACTTAATTTTATTTTCGATTTTCCTGACAATTAAAAATGTGACCTCAACATACAATTATCGTGATAATTATATATATCCTGTATAATGTTCATGAAAGAAATAGCAACTCGTTAAATAATAACAAAGAGAGATAAATAAACTGTTTCTTTAATACGCAAACAAAGTGGTCTTCTCGGCATTCAAAATGCATTGAATTTGAAGTGAATAAGTGAAAGGCAGTTAAGACTAGCTGATTAAAACGAGCGAGTGATAATAAACAGTAAGACGAAATCATATGAAAGATTCGAAATTATTTTAAAGTAATTTTCCACAAAGCGCAATTATCTCAACAATGCAATGTTTATAAGAATAAATATGCAACTTTCTTGTAATTCAGCGAATAAAATAGAAATTGAAATGTACTAGCGACTTAATCAAAGATATGAAATAATCTGAAAGGTTCAACATATTTATACACTCATCACTTAGTTAAAATGTATTTGGAATGGCCATTCTATGGTTTGTTTTGTGTATGACCTTAGGTCGCTGGTTCACACGCCGATTGATCCTCGGTGACCTCCTTTGCCACGCGCTATCGAGGGAGGGGTTACATAATTGTAAACACACAAGGTGAATGTAAAAGGCGTGTACTTACTGGCTGTGAATAGTCTATGTTTAAAGTTTTGTTTTATTTTCTAACTTTATTGTTTGTTTTTATATGATAAGAAGAAAAGGTTATCTCTTTTTTTCCCTGTTTAGTAGACTGGTTTATCCAAATTTGAAAACAAACGAAATAAAAGGGAAAGTTGTCAGTAAATAATTTGGAAATAAAGCACAAAATACTTCAAGAACTTGATTCTAAAGAATATTAGCATCTAATAGAGCAAGGTTTATTATTTATAGTAAGTTTATCTTAATTACACGCATAAAGAGCTCTTGTTTACTTGCTGAATGAAAACACTTACCTGTATATGTGTTATGCTTCTAGCTCATTTAGAACACAAGACTCAAACAAAATAACGTTTTCATGAGATTAATAAGATGTTAAAGAACAACTTTATTTGCGGCAGCTATTTCGAAATATTTACCGTTTTTGAGTTATAAAGCAAAAACTTTAAAGGACCCCAGATCCCTAATTTTAGGGGCCAGACCCTTTTTAGTGGTGTCAAATGAAAGGCCTTAAAATTGTGCACAACTTTTGTTCTACATGTCTTATCAAAATATTTTTAGTTTAGAAGATAAAAAAGAAAATATGTGTAAATTTTCGGTCTTTTAGGCGTTCTAATTTTTGACCCCTCTCTAGCGCCATTTTGAATACAGAAATTGAAAAACAAAAACCGATGTGCACAACTTCAATGCTTCTATTATTTAAATTCGGTAAAATTTCTACTTCAGTTCTTTTAGTCTCTGAGCCTTTGTCTGGAAATGAAGCCCCCTAAATTTTCATTTAAAGGGAAATAACCCAAAAGCGGAAGTGGATTTTTGAAATGTTTGACAACATTCTGATAGAGTTTTGTAACGTCTATAAACCTTGCAAATTTGAGCAAAATACGTTGAAAAATGAGCGAGATATGAGGTCTCAAAGTTGGCGTCTAGGAAAAAAAAAAAAGAATAATAAGAACTAGAGCGAGCTCGTTGCAAAGCAACGATTAGGTCTTCCGTTGGAGCTGCGGAAAGAAGTGACCTTGAGTCAAGGTCATGCCACACTCTAAAGTTATACATGTAAGCAATCTTGTAAGGGGAAGCAACTTACAATATTTCGCTAGGAAAAACTGTAAAGGAATGTACGTGACCTTGAACATTCCAAATGACCTTGCGTCAAGCCATGACACACTCTCGTCATAAAACCCAATCTGTGTGTTACCGACTTGAAAAGTTCACAGTGACACGTCATGTTTTTTTAGTCCATACATAAGTCAAAACATCTTATCCATAGTGACCTTGAACTTGAGTCAAGGCCATGTCACACTCTGCATGATACCAGCAATGTTTCACTAGTACAAATACGGTAGCGAAATTACAGTTTCTCTGTCAGTGACCTTGACTCGACCAAATGACCTTGCATCAAGGCCATAACACACACTGGTTAAGAACAATCCCAATCTGTGGTTTCTGAATGGATAAGTTCAGCCATGTTTTTTCAGATCATACAGCGAGTCGGAATAATTTGTTAGGTTCAACACAATGATTTAAAAATTCATTGAGAATGTTTTATGCCCAGTTTGGATAAATAGTAAAACGTGGAGATCGGCCCTTTGGATGAGACCGTATAAGGTCTCGTGTCGGGGTAAGTGCTAGCATGAAAAGGATCTCTCATGCTATAAATTTTGAATTTACCGGGTGGCAGTAAATACAAAATTTACAACATGACATGTAAATTTTGTATTAACTGACAACCGGTAAGTTCAAAATTTACAACATGATAGATCCATGGCACTTGATTCTACCTCTGATTTCAAGAGATTTGCACTGTTCCTGATTTGTATTGTTTGAATGGTCTTTTAAGCTTGAATGCTGAACAGGTGCTTGTGGACAGGACAACCCCCCCCCCCCCCCCAATATACACCCCGGGGTCCGAGAATATTTTTATTTGTCTTTTTCCATAAATTAATCTTCTAGTACACATTTACAATGTATCCCATATGAAAAATCCAAAAAATAACGTAGAATTAACGTTTTATTAAAAAATCATACCCGCGGTATTATGAAATAGAGAAGGTAAGTCACTTCCATTTGTTAACACTGGACCCCTCTTGGATATCGGGCCTCAAATATCATATACCTACCACATGTCACCAAAATATGTTATTATATCTTGTTTCGGTAGATAATCTTTGTCTTTAATCGTGCTATTTAATTGCCTATGCATTCCACAATAATCCGAGTATTCATCGTCAAACGTAAGAAATGTAAGATTTGGAAATGTCAAAGTAGAAATTATACGGAAGTGATGCAGAAACGACACCTAGCGGGTAACTCTCGAGTTCCGAGTGTTACAGAATTAAGGGAAAAGCCAGAGGTCTATGGAAAAGTTCAGGAAAATTTTGATAAAGAAGTCGAAATCGATTCATTAGAATTTAAATTTTGCTGCAGATTTGAGTTAGGGTAGTCATCAATATTCTTTTTAAAGGATTTTATCACTCAAACCAAATAGCGTTTTAAAAACGCTTTCTAACTGCACTTAACCAGTTTGTAAAATTTTCCTGTTGTTCTTCATACTCACATAATAATTGTTTATAACATGTCCGCAGAATGCAATTATTTGTATTGAGCAACTTACACCAATATTTCAGAATTCGAAGTTTTCTTTGAACATACATTGGGCATCTACCAAATTCGAAATAAACCATTAAGTTATTTGTAGATTTTCGAAGCGACATAATTTTCTTCAAAAAGATAATATGTACTTGCTCAACATGTGGGGCTTTATGAAATCCCCACATCTCACATTCATAATGAAAAACAGAATCTATACATATGTATCAAATAAAAAGAGTGTAGTCTCCACATTTAGATTATTCTCTTTCACTCTTTTCCACAAAGAAAAAGTACATTTTTCCTTAACATTTCACCTGTGGAATGCTGATCATTTTCTCCGTATTCCATCATTTACTGCTCAAAGGCCGTAAGTACCATGTACATTATAAAATGTATAAATTTTCAGCCATTCACCATTTATATCCTATTAAAATTTTAATTCCATCTATTTTGTTAACATTAAATTGCTGGAAATATAGTCAAAAAATCCGGAATGAAAATAATAAATGTTAAAAGTGAAATTTATTAATTTTCGGAAGTGCAATGCAAAATTCCGGAAATCAAATGCACCGAAAATGGTACCTCCCCCCACCCAAAGAAACTATTAGTACACACTTCGACGCTCAATTGACCACTCCAATGAACGCATTAAATCGTTACATTTTCTAAGTTTTAGAAATAAAATAAAAGACCTCAAAAAGTTTATAAAATAATGATATTAATCGTTGCAGACCTTGTTTTTCATTCATTTGACGATTCGCGAAGAACAAATGTCGCGTATGATTATTGGTTTACATTAAAATACATGTAGGTTGTGGATTTCTCTCGGAATTCAACACCAGCCCTCACCTATATGTATACGTACCTGAACAAACCAACCGATTGACATTTTCGGCTCTAAAGAAAAACATTGTATTCTTTAAAGGGGGGAGGGGGGTACGTATCGTGATGAGAGAAAATTTGATCACCTGTCAGTCCATTAAACATTAAAGATTATTTTGGAATATTTGTATACAACTGCGTGGCTTTCTTAGAACCAAATTAGTATTTGTTGGAAAAATTAAATAATTATTTAGATGTTTAAGATTTGTGACATATTTGTAAGAACCACTTTATTTACCAACAAAGTTTCACCCTTACATGGACGCCGTGATATACACATGTATTTGATTGGCTGTTTAATTACGGTACCATTCGGATATATTGCCATTCAAAGGACCAACACATTTTTTTTTAATTTGGATAAAAAGTCCGACAATTTTCAACCACGTTTGCTATAATTTTACCGAATCGGATCTTTTTTCCGTATAGTCGAAATGCATGGACGAAGGATAAAAAACTGTATGCTGATCAATCAAAACATCATTGCGATTGTGTATTTAATTTATGGAGACATGTTTTTTTTCTGTTTTTCCTTATCTGTGAATTACCCGTTTGCTTTGTACACAAGCATGTGTATTCTGAAAGCTCAGGATGTATTTAGTTTGGGCGCTCTTCCATGTAAAACTGCATGTACTTATAAGCATGTATCCGTAAAATCGTGTATTGGGATATTCTGTTTATTCGACGAAATAAAAGAAATGCATAAGTAAATCATTCTGTACAATACAATTATAAGTTTGGTAGCAAATAATGCAAACTCAGAAGTGATTAATTTAATTTTCGATTTTCCCGAGAATTGAAAACGTCACCCCCACTTACAATTATTATGCATGTGTACATGCAGTTTAAAACATGAGACAGAAAAATAAATTGTTGCAAACCTAGTGGTTAAGTCGGCAATTAAAATGCATAAAACTTAAAATGAATAAATACACAGGCGGATAAGATAATGATAAAAAGTAAGCGTGAGATAGAGTGAAATAAAATAATATTGAAGATTTGAAATGATTTTAAACACAATTTTCTATTAATCGCTATGAGTACACATTGCTTTTTAACACCGATCGCTAATCTCTGCGGCCACGTGTGAACGACGAGTGGGTTACAGATTTTGAAGTAAAACACAGAGACAGAACGGAATGTAAACTGTCTGTTGTAAGAAGGCGTAAATTATTGTATGTTTAAAAGTATTATTTTATGTATATAGTTTATTTAATATTAAATGAAAAATTAAATGAAGAAACAAGAGACTGATAGTAAAAATTATACTTTACACAAGTACATGTCTTAATACTTAATATTTCCATCACTAATTGCAATTATTTGCCGTAGCACCTTTTCAATTACAATTGAAATAGAATACAATAACACGGGATAGAGAAATAAATTGTTTGTTTTTTTTTAATTGTATTGTTGTGTCGACAGTGACCAGGTCGGTGAAAGCGATTAAAATTCGTAATGATTTTATGCACTAGTGTTTGGAATTAAGATTAAATCAAAGATGAGATTGTTATCTTAAAGATTCGATATAAATTAAAAAAAACATAATGTTTCATTAATCGTTGTTTCTACGCAATGGATTTGTCATCTCAGATGTTTGTTTTGTTTACATGGCTTATGACCGCAGGTGGCTGGTACACTGGTGACCTCGGCAACGTGGGATCGCGGGTTGTGTTACATAACTATAAACATCGAGGTGAACATGGAGAAATGCGTACTGTTAATGATCATTAATTATTCGATGCTTAAAGTTTAATATTACTTATATAGATATATAGATACATTTAATTCCTTCCTTTATTTGAAGACGTGTTCCCTTTAAATCTAAATTAAAAAAGAAAAGAAAGTTGTAAAAAATAATTTATGAGTGAACCACAGAACACGTTTAAAACCTTATTTAGAAGAAAATTAGCATTAAATACAGTAGGGTATATAATTTATTGCAAGCTTGTTAAAGTTATACAAATGAAGAGTTCTGATTTACTTGCCGAATGAAAACGCTTACCTGTTTACGGGACCTGCTTTTTACCTACATATTACGACATATTACACAATACTCGAACAAAACAACATTTGTATGAGATCAATAAGGTGTTAAAGAACAACTTTAATTCCGAAAGCCATATCGAAATATTTATCGTTTTTGAGTTATAAAGCGAAAACTTTCAAGGGCTCTAGATCCCTAATTTTAGGGGCCAGCCCCTTTTAAATGATATCAAATGAAAGCTCTTGCTATTATGCACAACTTTTATTCTACATGTTTTAACAAAATATTTTTAGTTTTAAAGATATAAAGGAAAATATGTCAAAATTTTTGCTCTTTTCCGCGTTCTAACTTTTGACCCCTCTCTAGCGCCATATTTAATGCAAAAATCAAAAAACAAAAACCGATGTGCACAACTTCAATGCTTCTTCTTTTCAATTTCAAAAGGTTTTGGGCTCCAATTATTACAGTCTCAGAGCCTTTGTCTGGAAACCAGAGGCATAAAAATTTCAATCAAAGGGGAATAACTCGTGAACAGAAGGTAATTTCCGAATTGTATTACGGTATTCTGACAGTGTTTTGCAAAGTCTAAAAGCTCTGAAAATTTGAACAAAATCCGTTCAGAAATGAGGAAGATATGAAGCTTCAAAGTTGGCGTCTAGGAAAAAAAAAAGAATAATAAGAATAATCTTAACCATCAGAATCAGTAGAAGGTCTTCCGTTGGAAACGGAAGACCTTAATAATCTTAACCATCAGAATCAGTAGAAGGTCTTCCGCCTGGAGCGGAAGACCTTAATAAAATACAGTCAATTCTTGAAATATTGCCATTTGATTCATGCCATCCTCACAATAATGCCATGATTTTTCTGGAACGTTTTTCCTGCTTTATAAAATTCTCTTTATAATGCCAAATTCACATACGCCATCCGCCACCCTGTTTTCACAATAAACGTCCATTCCAAAGTGTCAGTTATCTCCATATACCACCACAGGTGCATGTAGTCAGTGAAGCGTTTAATTTGGTTGTTGCTATCCAGATCACCATTGTAAAAACAGACAAGGTAATTAGAGAATTAAATAAACAATAATTTTTATTAAACATTAACAGTATTAAAAATTTGCTTTCTGTTTAATAAAAATGATATCGTTATGGCTTCGCCAAGCAGTTGTTCTTAAAGTTCACCAATAACTATATTGGTTTGACAATCCCTACTTCAAACGATGCAAAGTTTGCTTTAAAATAGTGATACAGTATTAATTGTGAAAGTTTCAGCAACGACAATGCCTTAAACAAATGTATTTACAGGAATTCCTATTACATTTTATTGGCAATAGAACAGGAAAATCCTCACTGCATTTTTTAAAAACAAAATTATAATACATAAAAACCTATTTAAAGCATTTTCTTATTTTGAAATGTGTTTTTATGTTATGATAAATACTACTAAGAAAATAAACGCTAAATGTTTTATTTCCAAGAATGGTAACTCTACTTCTTGTTTCCCCAAAGATGGGAAATTCAATTCATCCCAAATTTGTTACACCACATTGAATTCTAAATTACAAAAAGGTGGTGGTTAATTGAGAATTTACTGTAGATGTAATGTAAGAAGTCGGAGACATATATGTCTCTGAAGAAGTCAAATAATTTTAAAGATTGGACCGGTTTACAGTTCAATAACAAAATTGTTGGAATGCCCCCCCCCCCCCCCCATTTGATTTTTTTAGCTCACCCAATTAAGCCAAAGGCTCAGATGAGCTGATTTAATTTTTTACCTGTCAGTGGCAGATTCAGGGGGGTTTGGGGGGGTTTCCGTTGGGGGGGTTCAGGCCCCCCCCCCCCGCCCGATAAAAAAAAAAAATTACGTGTCATTTTAACGATATATTGCATAAATGCGACTCTTTCCAAGCCCACTGTTTTACACAAAGAGGTGAAATATATAGCCACCATGCGAAATCCCTTTCCGCTTGAGCGCACACAATATACACACAGGTAATCAACAGTACTGTTCAGAGATCATGATGGTCCATGCAGCTAGTGATGACACAACATCATACACTAACAACCAAAACTGCATTTAGTTATTACGGTTTTGTTTTGGTATTGCTAAAGTAATATTGTTTCCAGAATTTTCTTCTTTTTTCGATAATTGAATGTTACTTCATTGAAGTACGTGAATAAACTGTGATTATTATTTAATAGAAAAAAAAAATTAATACATCAGGGACGTATACTAGTTGTTTACGTTGTGCCTGTATCAAAAAGCACATTGAAAGTATTCCTTTTGTAGATGGAAGTTACAATGCAATTTTAAAAAGCAAAAGATCTGCATTTTTTTTAAAAAAAGAATTACAGTTCCAAATGATGTTGAATAAAACCCAACTAACGGTTACAACTTTGTATAATGAATTGTGGTAAAACTGATATGTATAAAGTAGAGGTCCTGTCAAAACAAGAATTGGCCACTTTTTTATTGATTTTCTTTCCAAGACTTTTTTTCCCAAACATTGGGCAGGCAAGTGGGTAAAAAAAAAATTAAAGAGTGCATTTATGTTAGAAATTATAATTACCCCCCCTCCCCTCAATGAATAAGCAATAATTCCAATTATTTCCCAAAATAATTTATATTTATTCTTCAATATGAAATATCATTATTTGTTTACATTGCAAATTATATGAACAGTATAGTCAAGTAGTTGAAAAGAGTAATTTAGGGTTTCTACACAGAATTCGAATTTTCTAAGTGTTGGAAAATTGCACATCATGCAGTTGTATTTTGGTAGACAAAGCTTCACATGCGACAGTGTGTTGGATGTGCATTTTAAAATGAAGAATTGGATATTATATAGCAAATGGCGATATTTCAAATTTTATCAGATTTTACATTTAATTTTTTCTTTAGAAAAGTCTCATTTTTCAAGTCAACATGGAAGTTAAAAATAATCCCAAACTTTTAATTTTTTGTTCAATTTCTTGAAAATTTGGGTAGGTCGGTCTTGAAAAACAACTAGAAAAAAAGTGGCCAAAAACTAACTAATTCAATCTAAAATGCTGGAAAATGCACCATTTGGAGCCATTTTTAAAGAAAATTTCTCAGGGGAGGCCCCCCTAACCCCCACCTATGGGAGGGGGATACCCCCTCCCATGACCTCCCTCTTCGGCCCTACGGGCCTCAAACCCCCCCTACATGGACTTCTGGATCCGCCACTGCTGTATAAGCTAGGGTTTATCATAATTTTGTATTTTGGGAATCTGCACTGAAGTGGATAAAACTTTCAGGGTCCAGATGGTTTTCCTGGAGAAGTTGAGAGGGTTGAACCTAAAGGTGAGCCTGGGGATTTGGAAGTCCCCTCCACTCTAAAAATGAAGGGGAAGCCTGGCGAGCAGGGACCAAGGGGACCAGTTGGCAGAGCAGGATCACCAGGACCTTGTGGCCCCCGTGGACCCCCAGGTTTCTGTGGGATACTTCGAGAAAGGGTAAGAGTCACTAATTCAAGTAAGAGAAAAATCAAATATCGTTTCATAGTCTGTTAGCTTTTGAGAAGTAGGACTTAAATGATGAGACTTTGTTGTCTGACAATTTCTTCCAAGTTCTTCTTGCTTTCCATTTTTTCAACTGTATGGATCTAGAATGATATGGAGAAACATGTATAGATAATGCACAGAATAAATGTATGCATTGGGAAATAGTACAATGTGGATAGTATTAATAAGTTTTGCATTTACTGACACCTTTCTCTTCTAGTTAAAAGAAATCATAAAGTGGTATACAACCATTTTAGATACATCGTAATTGACAATCTGTTCGGCTTTGTTTAAAAAGATGTAATTTTTAAAATAAATGATGA
Source organism: Saccostrea echinata (assembly GCF_033153115.1). Classification (NCBI taxonomy): domain Eukaryota; kingdom Metazoa; phylum Mollusca; class Bivalvia; order Ostreida; family Ostreidae; genus Saccostrea; species Saccostrea echinata. Next base: position 159,102 of record NW_026889758.1, on the reverse strand, counting down.
ATGGATGATATAATGTCAATAGTTCTATCAATAGTAGCCCGAAAATTTACAGGAAATCGCTTATTTTTAAAAAGATACTAAAAAGATAACAAAGCTACTTAATCTATGCTATGTCTAGTGTATTCTGTCCAGTAAATCACGAAATTGAGATCATGTCATCATGAATGAGGATAAAGATAGAATAAAGAGATGGCATTATGGAAAGAAATTTTATGGTTTGAATTTATAAATATTTTTGATATTTCCAGGGTATTTTTGGAGACCCAGGACTAGAGGGCTTGGATGGTTTGCCTGGACTACAAGGGGAAGATGGCCTGCCTGGTGAATTTGGAGATTCCATTCCTGGAGAAGTTGGACGCTCTGGACCTAAGGGATTTCCTGGACTGGATGGTTATGAGGGGACCCCTGGATTAAAAGGTAGAGCCTTTTTACTGAGGCAGTATATAGAATAAGTAAGGAGTGAAAGCAAGTCATTTTGTTTTTAAATTCTATAAGATGGTATCCCCCTCTCCAAAAAAGAAAGAAAGAAACAAAACATACATAAACAAATACACTTTCTAATGCTCACATTTGGAAAGTTGCATGTTGCTTCTTGCCATTAGTTTCGTATTTTAATATACAAGTGACAGGAATTGTTTTTTAAAAGATTTTTTTTTTTTTAGCTCACCTGAGCTGAAAGCTCAAGTGAGCTTTTCTGATCACCGTTGTCCGTCGTCTGTCCGTCCGTCTGTCCATCCACTTGTAAACTTTTCACATTTTCAACTTCTTCTCAAGAACCACTGGGCCAATTTTAATCAAACTTCAAAAACTTAAAAAGCATCCTTGGGTGAAGGGGAGTTTAGATTCTTAAAATGAAGGGCCAAGTCCCCTTCAAAGGGGAGATAATCAAGAAAATGCAAAAATTGGGTGGGGTCATTAAAAAATCTTCTTCTCAAGAACCACTGGGCCAGAAAAGCTGAAACTTATGTGGAAACATCCTGGGATAGTGTAGATTCTAAATTGTTCAAATCATGACCCCCGGGGGTAGGGCGGAGCCACAATAGTGAATCCAATTTTTACATAGAAATATGTAGTAAAAATCTTTAAAAATCTTTTTCTCAAGAACCACTGGGCCAGAAAAGCTGAAACTTATGTGGAAGCATTCTGGGGTAGTGAAGATTCTAAATTGTTCAAATCATGACCCCCGGGGGTAGGGCAGGGCCATATTAGGGAATCCAAGTTTTACATTGAAATATTTAGAAAAAAATCTTGAAAAATCTTCTCAAGAACCACTGGGCCAGAAAGGCTGAAGTTTATCTGTTGCCTGATAATCCAATAAGCACACACTGAAAAGTACTTTTGATCAATCTTATTTTATTCTGTCTTTTCCTTATTCGTTTAGGAAATGTTGCAATTCGAATTGATATTTTGATTTTTTTTATAGAAGATAAGAAAATGCAATATATGTATTAAAGTGGTTTCTGGAGAGAAAAAATTGGAGTCAGTTGGTCAAAGTTTGCCACTTAAACCAAACTTGTCACAAAGTGTCCTTGGGTGAGTGGGATTCATGTTTATTTAAATGAGACTTACAATGAGACTTACAGTTAAACATTTTGTGAAAAGGGTTACAGCTTAATGTTTTTGAACAGATCTTATTCCAAAGTAACTAAGCCCTATGGTGACTAAACATGTATGGATGATGCATCTAGGGATGCACACTACTAGGCTTGCTTCTGAAGCTGGATCTGACCTACATTTTTTGGATGAATAAAGTTTTTAGCTCACCTGAGCCAAAGGCTCAAGTGAGCTTTTCTGATCACTTTTTGTCCGGCGTCTGTCTGTCTGTCCGTCCAGCTGTCTGTCTGTATGTAAACTTTTAACATTTTCTACTTCTTCTCAAGAACCACTGGGCCAATTTCAACCAAACTTGCCACAAAGTATCCTTGGGTTAAGGGGATTCAAGTTTCTTCAAATGGAGATAATAAAAAATTAATGAAAAATTAATAACATCTTTTAAAAATCTTCTTCTCAAGAACCACAGAGTCAGGAAACTCATGTGGAAGCATCCTCAGGTAGTGTAGATTCAAGTTTGTTCAAATCATGACCCCCGGGGGTAAGGCAGGGCCACAATGGAGGATCAAAGTTTTACATAGAAATATATAGGAAAAACCTTTAAAAATCTTCTTCTCAAGAACAGCAAAGCCATGAGTCATATTTATATGGAAACATCCTCAGGTAGTGTAGATTCAAGTTTGTTCAAATCATGACCCCTGGGGGTAGGGCAGGCCACAATGGACTATCAAAGTTTTACATAGAAATATATAGGAAAAATCTTTAAAAATCTTCTTCTCAAGAACAGCAAAGCCATGATGAGTCATATTTATATGGAAGCATCCTCAGGTAGTGTAGATTCAAATTTATTCAAATTATGACCCCTGGGGGTAGAGTGGGGCCACAATAGAGGATCAAAGTTTTACATAGAAATATATAGGAAAAATTTTAAAAATCTTCTTCTCAAGAACAGCAATGCCATGATGAATCATATTTATAAGGAAACATCCTCAGGAAGTGTAGATTCAAGTTTGTTCAAATCATGACCCCTGGCAGTAGTGTAGGGCCACAATAGACTATCAAAGTTTTACATAGAAATATATAGGAAAAATCTTTAAAAATCTTCTTCTCAGGAACAGCAAAGCCCTGATTGGTCATATTTATATGGAAGCATCCTCAAGTAGTGTAGATTCAAATTTATTCAAATCATGACCCTCTGGGGTAGGGTTGGGCCACAATGGAGGATCAACTTTTTACATAGAAATATATAGGAAAAATTTTTAAAATCTTCTTCTCAGGAACAGCAAAGCCATGATGAGTCATATTTATATGGAAGCATCCTCAGGTAGTGTAGATTCTATTTTGTTCAAATCATGACCCCTGGGGAAAGGGTGGGGCCACAATGGAGGATCAAAGTCTTAAATAGAAATATATAGGAAAATATCTTCTTCTCAAGAAATGAAAATCATGTTTAGTCATTTTGATATGGAAGCATCCTCAGGTAGTGTAAATTCAATTTTGTTCAAATGATGACCCCCGGGGTAGGGTGGGGCCCAATAGGGGATTGAAAGTTTTACAAAAAAACATGTACATATAGAAAAAATATCTCTTCTCAAGAACAGTAAAGCTGTGTTTAGTCATATTGATTTAGAAGCATCCTCAGGTAGTGTAGATTCAAGTTTGTTCAAATGTTGACCCCTGGGATAGGGAGGAGCCACAATGGGGGGTCAAATTTTTACAAAGGAATATATGAGAAAATTTTTTTAAAATCTTCTGAAGTACAACAAAGCCATTTGTTATATTGACATGGAAGCATCATCAAGTAGTTTAAAAGTCAAGCTCCCCCCCCCTTCCCGGTAATCTTTTCAATACTGAACTGATTTGTGCTTTTGCCTAGCCAATGTGCTCAGGTGAGCGATGTGGCCCATGGGCCTCCTGTTTTTTAATCCCCAGCAATTGAAGTTTTGGGGGTTATAAAGGAAACACCTAGTCAACAACTATTCCATAATTCTAAAAGAATATTCATGACCAGAGGATGTGTCATTTTTTAAACCAAGGTCTTTTTAGCAAGTTCAAGGTTGAGGGGGGGGGGGTACTATTTTATGAGCTTGTTCATTGTACCTCTAGTTGGAGCAAGTTTCATTCCCAGTAATTGAATTAAGCCCTTTGATAAGCAAGCTATCATGGGTGATGCATTGATACATCTAAGGAGGCACACTACCAGACTTGCTTCTGATGCTGGATTTGTCCTACATTTTCTGGATAGTTGACCAGATTATAGTTTTTCAGGCAGGTCCATTCCCAATGAACTATAAATCCTACCCATACCAAACTTGCAAATTAAGATTGATGTATCTTCTAGGGATGAACACTACCAGAACATTTATTTGGTGTGAGGTGAGGCTTTGCCTTATACTGGTAGATAACAGTGTCAAGGTGAGCTTTGTAAAGTAAGATGCTTAGAATAGCAAATCCCTCTTTGTTGCATGTTTAAATGAACAGCTTTCAAATTACAAAATTCAAGGACAGCATGCATGTTTTCCTATCTTTTTGTCCCCCGCTTTCACTGAAAGTGGGGGATATTAATTTGGGTCTAGCTGTCCGTCCGTCCGTCCAGCTGTTTTTCTGTCTGTCTGTGACACTTTCGTTTCTGCGCAATATCTCGAGAATCTTTTGAGCTTTCGCAATGAAATTTTGCATAGCAACCCCCTATGGCCTAAAGAAGAACCCTATTGATTTTGAGGTCAAAATATCAAAGGTCAAGGTCATAAATTCTGTCTGTTTTAACACTTTCGTTTCCGCTCGATATCTCGAGAATCCTTTGAGCTTTTGCAATGAAATTTTACATAACAACTCCCTGTGGCCTAAGGAAGACTCCTATTGATTTTGAGGTCAAAAGGTCAAAGTTCAAGGTCATAAATTCATACATTTTGTTTGTGTGTAACACTTTCATTTCCCGGCGATATCTCAAGAAGCTTTTGAGCTTTTGCAATGAAATTTTATACCTTAACTCCCTAAAGCCTCTCTTGCTCCTCTCAAAGTGTCCCACCCCGTTTTTAAAATTTTTTATTTATTGTATTAAAAGTTCTTGGCACTATTTTTAGCACAGGGGCATGTGGAGAGTTATTACATATAATACAGGTTGTTGGCGGACTTTATATTCTAATTGCGTCTATAAGAACTGGTTAGTAAAGGCTAAATTAGACACCATGTATTGTGTAAAATTTTGACAATATCGAATTTGAATATTGATAAACATTATATGTGACCTAATGTTTGCATTTAATTTCTTGTATAATCAAGTGGCATCCGTGGTCTAAGGGTATGATTCTTGCTTAGCAAGTGAGAGGTACCGGGGTCAAATCACGGACGATCCTTTTTTTTTTTTGAATTTTTTTTTTTTTGGATTTACTGAATGATAGTATTCAACCTGTGAAATGAAAAAGTTATGACGTCTGGCATGTACAACTCATAAAATCATTATTACAGTGTGATAAATATTCTATATAAAAAGAATCTTCTATACACATAATAAAGAATAAGCAATCAAATCTTTATATCCATATTAGCATTTTCTATTTCAATATACATGTATACATTTAATAATTCTACAAATCCAGGGGGGGGGGTGCCCCCCCTCCCCCCAAACTGCGCATGCTCTTCTTTTTTCCCTAAGCGGGGGACACAATTTCTCAGAATTAGATTGTGTTGTATTGTTTTCATCACAAAAGAGTTTGTTTCATTTTGAAACTTTTCATGACAAATTACATTTGATGATTTTATCGTGAGTTAGAAAAAGAATTAAAACATACAGTACCATATCTTGAGCATATTTTATTTTATGAGACATCTTTTGAATATTATTTCTTATTTATCAATTTCTAAAAAGAAAATGGTATTTTTATTAAATGAAGTAAGGGAGTCAATTCAAATTTTGCAGGAGAGGCGATGCTTTACCAAAAATGCAAATGATGCTTGATAGAGTAGTTACAACTAGTGTTCCAGTTCTGAGATACAGGTTACAGGGGAATGTCACAGTGGTTTTAAAAGTAATTCATCTCTACTGACAGTGACTGTAGGAGAGGTTAGTATGAAAGTTCTAAATGGTATCTGTTAATGATTATAATTTTGAGTAATGTATACTGTAAACATATTACGGTAAGTACTGTACTAGTGCGTATATATACAGTTCGGTATCTCAAACACTGATATCTCGAATATCATGGATATGACAAAGTGATTTGTAAGTCCCAACTACTTATTCTTTAAGTATTTTACCCTCGATATCTCGAATCCTAATCCTTGGATATCTCGAAGTTTTTTCTCATCCCATCAAGTTCGATATAATGAGGTTTGACTGTATTTTGTAAATTTACTTTGGCAGTGGTGCAGTCAGCATATCCAGTTGACACACAGTGACAGTAGCTAGTTAATGCTCTCTGAGTATTGAACCCAGCTAAAAAAGGATAAATTGTGTGAAATTATCTATCAAACTGCTAAACCTACATTTCATTTGATGTCAAAACTTGCAATTGTTTCAAGATTAAAAACATCAGGCTGCATGATTCTGTACATTTAACTAAGATTTTTTTTTTCAAGTGCAGGTGCTTGTAAACTGTTTTCCTTTATTTTTATTACAAATAAGTAGAGCTACAGTGTCATCATAGATTTCTGGTTAATAATCAGATTTGTAGATTTTAAAACTAAGCACATTAAAAATTTGATTTCAGGTGAAGAGCTGGTCGTTTTCACATGATGAAAAAACTACCGCTGATTTCAATATCGGAAACTTGAAGTTTAGAGAGCTTGTTAGGGCGGCATGGAGGAGAGCTCTTAGTGGAATGGAAAAAGTCTGCTTTACAAGATACAAATTAATTTAGGAATAATTTGTGTTAACATGATGGTTAGTAAATTTAAATTAATGTCAATGCTGGAAAGGCTCAATGTACATTTCTTATTAAATTTTGTTAATTGGCCGTATGTCTTTTGTTTACTTCTCACATCTTCACATTTTGAACTTTGTTCAATTGAAGGGCCACATCTTCATGCAAGGGGGGATAATTAAAAAAGGCAAGAATAGAGTGGGTGTCCTTTAAGGTCATTTAAGAAAACCACTGGGCTAGAAAAGACGAAACTTACGTAAAAATTAGCTTTTTGGCAGTAGGGTGGGGCATCAATGGACAATCAAAGGTTGACATAGTGAAACATAGGAAAAATATTTAAAAATCTTATTCTCAAGAACAGCAATGGCATGATAAGTCATGCTATTGGAGAGGCTTAGTGTACAAACAAGTACTTGTGATGCCAATGTATGAAACATACTGAAATCAGTCCAAGTAAAGGTTTTTTTTTTCACATTTGCTTGTATAAGATAAATATAACATCGTTATATCAATATTGCAGATCATTTTCACGTGTTTGAAGTTGGACAGAGAGCATTTATCAAACTTAACACACGGTCATTCAGTGGAAAATGAGAGAAGTGTAATCCGCTACTCAAAGCCTTACAACTTCTTAGTTAGAAAAGATCAAGAAGAAATTATGGATACACTGTTTCATCATGGTTTGCTCTGCAGACTTGGAAGTTTACACCTGCTTCAGGATTAGCAACACATTTAGCTTTTTTGTGTTATTAAGACCTTGAATACAGCTCAAACATTGTGAATAAGTGCGTTAACATGTTAATGAAAAGTGTGAAATTAAATAGAAAATAAAATGATTGGAGAAATCATTGTGCGCAGAATTGGGTAATATTCGAGAAGACTTTTGAAAAGAAACAAAAGCAGAATATATTCTAGATAAGGAGATGAGACCACAAGATGAACAGTGCCATGTAGAATTATTTTATAACCATTGTATCTTTTTGGTTGTTGAAATATTGAAATTAAATACTGTATTTCTTAGCATAAAATAATATTGAATAAAAATAAAGAGGATCATTAGTGTTGTGTAAATTGAGCGGAGTCTATGCTAAATAAGGTTATGGTTTTTAGCTCACCTGAGCTTAAAGCATGTGAGTTTTTTGGCTCACCCAAGCTGAAAGTTCAAGTGAGCTTTTCTGATCACACTTTGTCAGTAGTCTGTTTGTCCCTCTGATTGTCCATCTGCATGTAAACTTTTCACATTTTCGACTTCTTCTAAAGAACTATTGGGCCAGTTTCAACAAAACTTGCCACAAAGCATCCTTTGGTGATGGGGATTCAAATTTGTTCAAATGAAGGGTCATGCCCTCATTCAAGGGAAGATAATTCAGAAATAGTGAAAATTTGGAAGCATGTTTTAAAAATCTTCTTCTCAAGAACCAGGGGGCGAAAAATGTTGAACTTTATATGAATCTTTCTTTATATAGTGTAGATTTAAGTTTGTACAAATGATGACCCCTGGGGGTAGGGTGTGGCCACAATGGGGGATAAAAGTTTTACATTGGAATATATTGGAAAAAATCTTTAAAAATCTTCTTCTCAAGAACAGCAAAACCGTTATTAGTCATATTGATATGGAAGCATTTTCAGGTCATGTAGATTCAAGTTTGTTCTAATCATGACACCTGGAGGTAGGGTGGGCCACAATGGGGGGTCAAAGTTTTCAAAGGAATACATAGGAAAAAATCTTCTCAAAAACAGCAAAGCCTATTTAGTCATATTGATGTGGAAGCATCCTCAAGTCATGTAGATTCAAGTTTGTTCAAATCTTGACCCCCAGGGGTAGGTTGGGCCACAATGGGGGATCAAAATTTTTCACAGGAATATATATGAGAAAATCCTTAAAAATTTTCCACTCAAGAACAGCAAAACCATTTGTTAAATTGATATGGAAGCATCCCCAGGTAGTTTAAAATTCAAGCCTCCCCCCCCCCCCCCATGTAAACTTCTCAATACTGAACTGATTTGTGCCTTTTCCAAGCCAATGTGCTCAGGTGAGTGATGTGGCCCCTGGGCCTTTTGTTAAGCTTTTCTGAACCGAAAGCTCAAAGAGCTTATGCTAGTTGCCATTTGTGGATGAGAGGTGTGCAATGTGCATAAACTTTTTAGCTCACCCAAGCTGAAAGCTCAAATGAGATTTTTTGATCACTCTTTGTCTGGCATCCATCTGTCTCTCTGTCATCTGTCTGTACATAAAGTTTTATCAGTAATGACTTCTCGAGAACAGGGGCCAGTTTTAACCAAGTTTGCACAAGGTATCCTTTGGTAAAGGGGATTTTAAAAATTGTTCAAATGAAGGACCAAATCCACATCCAAAGGGAGATAATCAAGAAAGGGCAAAAATAGGATGGGGTTATTAAAAATTCTTCTCAATAACCACAGGGCCATAAAATGTGCAACTTATGTGAGAAATTGTTCCAATCATGAACCCCCAGAGGTAAGATGAGACCACAATAGCAAATGAATGTTATGATTTGAAATATAAAAGAAAAACTTAATTCTTCTCTAAAACCACTGGTCCAGAAAAAAAAAAACTTATGTGAGACCTTCCTGAGGAAGTGTGGATTTAAAATTGTTATTTGTTGTTTGAATTTTATGGCATACATTTTCAGATTGTTTTAGATGAATATTTGGGACACTGTGAAGCCTAGGGTTATCAATCATTGTTAATTGATGCATTTTTAAGTCTTGCAGCACATCAACAAAAATGTAGGTCTCGGTGACTTATTTTGGATATTTATGGCTATGCATTATTTAAATACTCTTGTATTTCAGATATTAAGTGGCTTAGAATCATGATCAATTATCAGACTTTGTTAATATTGATGCTTTCAAGGTCCTTGGAGTGTGTCAACCAAAATGTAGGTCAAGATGTTGTATTTATTGTATACATTATATCCTGTTTCTACAGCAGGTGTGAAATTTGGCGTTTTGTTTGCTCAAAGGTATGCTAATAATTTTGGCAGACACACAGTTCCATGACGTTGTAAAAGAGAGGAAGTTTGTTTCTTAGTGAGTTTCCAGTACGTTTAATATACGTTTGGGTACCGATTTGGGCAAGAGTTTGAGTAAAAACCAACACCAGATGAAAATTATTATGCTTAACAACAGACTGACCAAAGTTGATGTTTCTACTATTCAGTACTTATTTGCAAGGATGCAAATTTAGTGATTAAACTATTAGCGGGCTACTTCAAAACTGCTAAAATAAGCCAAAATTAGCACCCTGCTAAAAATTCCTGCTACTGTATGTGTACAGGGTTATTTTTACCCCATGTTATTTTCGCCCTTTCAAACTTGCATACAATTTTGCCCCATTTTAAATTCGCTCAGTCACAATTCTGTTTAACAAATTATACTGTTTTTTTTTTAATTTGCCCTGTTTTAAATTAGCCCACCTGTGTGTAGGGCAAAAGAGGCGAAAATTAAAATGGGGGCAAAAATTTCCCTGTATACAGTATATGGTATTTAATAAACTTGATGTCCACATCACAAATGAGAGAAAATAAATGAAGATGCAATAAATCTCTCCAAATGTAAGAGGCCCAAGAGCCTAGAATCACTCCTCTGATAAATTGTACAACCCTATCACTTCAATTCTAGGCCTTTCAGTATCAAAATTATTTGGTTGAAGCCTTGAAATTCAGTAACATACTTCACCGTCACTTACTTTTTCAAATTGATATCACACTCAAGAGCACAGTGAAGATGCATCAACTGACAAGGTTAATTGATTCTAAGCCTCTTAATTATGATCTGAAATATGCAGATACAAAAATGAAATCCCAAAAGTAGGTCAAATTAAGTTACCTACATTTTGGTTGACATAGTACATGGACCCAAGTGAGTCAACTAACCAAATTTAATGATTTAAGGCTCTTTGTACTTTAAATATTGAGATACAACCAGAAATTTAGAGGGTAGGTTACTGTGGCCTACATTTAATTGATACTGTCTGTTGACTAAGATGTATCAACTGAAAGAATAAGATTTTAAATCTCTTTTTATCCGAAAATATTTAGATACAGCCTTAAAATTCCAAAAGTAGGTACATCGTAACCATGACTTATTTCACCATGAACAAAAATTGGTGATTGAGTTGGTGCTTCTTAGCCTCTTACATGTACATGTATTAATTAAAATATTGATATATATCTTTAAAATTTTAAAATGAGGTCATGGTGACTTATTTTGGGGGTGACACAATACAGGGAACCAAATATGCCAACTTACAAAGTTTGATTATTTTAAGCCTTGACATAGCACGCTAAATATTGCAATGCAACTATAGAATTCCAAAAGTAGGTCACTAGGACCTACATTTTAGTTGAAACAGTCCATTGACCTAAGATGCATCATCTAACAAAATTTGATGATTTTAAGCATCTTATTCTAATTATTGAGATAAAAGTGTAAAAATCCCAAGAGTAATTCACTGTGTCCTATAGCTGCTTTTTGGTTGAAATACTCTAAGGACACAAGATGCTTCAACTGATAAGGTTTAATGGTTCTCTTAGCCTCTTGTCCAAAATATTTAGATATAGCCATGAAATTTCAAAAGTAGGTCAATCTGGCCTACTTTTGGTTGATATACTCCAAGACCTTAGGATGCATCAACTGTCAAGATTTGATGATCTTAAAATTCAGTACCCAACATAAGTATCTAAAACCATTTGAGTTAATACCTGCAAAATTCAAAATGTAGGTCACTGTGACCTACAGAATAATATCTGAAGAAAAGAAAAATTGTGCAATAGTGAAAATTAAAAAAATTGGTCCAATTTTCCTTTGCATCACAGTATATTAACCATTGTTCTTGCATATTTTTTGTTAAATAATAAGCAATACAATTTTATATCGATTTTGATTTTTTTTCTCAATTTACAGCAAATTTTGATTTAAAGTGTACTTCATAACAATCCATTTCTGTCAACTAAGACCATCAGTAAACATCATCCTTAACCTTCATAAACTTCCATATACATGTATTCTGTTTTGCAATGGCAAGTCCAGGACGGGCCCGGGGCGCAGTAGTATCATTTTATCAACTTATGTACTAAACTGGACTAAACCGAAGGTACATGTACATGTATATGCTTGTTATACAAACAAAATTTCAACAATAAAAAATAAAAAAAAATTGGGGGGGGGGCGCATTCCTAGTGGGCCGGGGCTGGATCCGCCTTTGCTTTGCTCTAGTGGTAAGTTGAACTCGGATATTAATCCTTAACCTTTGATAAACTACAATGCCATGTATTCTCCTTTGCTGTAGTAACAAGTTCAACTCAGCTTTAAACTTCAACCTTCAATAATCATTTCTCTAACTACCTTGATTTTTCAAAACATTTTATAGAACAAAAGCTGTCGATGTTTCTACTATATTGTATTGTAATATAAGGATATATATATTATATTTCCAATAATTAACAGTGATCAATATGTTGACATTAGTGTATACTAATATGTACTCATTTAGCATCTACATGTATGAATCTGTTAAATAAAAACATATTTCCCCTTAAATTCAGTTTTTCATGTATGCGTTGCTGATTAACAAATTTGCTTAAATTCAATCTGATGTATTTTATGCTTGTGGTGGCTCAACGCAGACAGACTGGCAAACACAGCATTGCAAACTTCACATTTGTGGCTGACAGGTCTTTCGTGTACCTTTCTGTGCATCAACATTTCTTTCTTCCTAGAAAACACCCTGATACAGAGACCGCACTCATACACAGAATTTCTGTCTAGGGACCGCGTTTGTGTTCCAGGGTTTTTAATTTCTTTCACAGTGTGGCCCTTTTTATGGGAACACAGATTTATTTTTTGCATGAAAAGCTTACCACAGATGTGGCAAAAGAAAGATTTTCTCATTTTTTTCTGGCTCTTTTGGGTGAGTTTTCATGTGCTTTCTCAACATTCGTGGTAGTTTGAACATTTTTCCACACACAAAGCAAAATCTATTGTGCTTCAAGTCCAGAGTTGTCATTTGATGATAGTCTAGCCATTTTTTGTACCTAAATTCTTCCTTGCAGACAACTTACTTATAAGATGCTGTCTAGTTTCCAGGATTCATAGTGTGAAGTTTTTTTCCTTTGGATAGGATTTCCTTTTGTGCATTTTAGGATCCTTTTTCTCGTGGAGAACAAATCGGTAAAGTTTATCAAAGTCCTGGCAACAGACGAAACAGAAAAGTGCTGGATTGTAATGTAATTGATTATGGATGTTAAGCTGATGGCGATAAGTGAATTTTCTCCTGCCCAATTTACAAGAAAACCTATGAGAAACTGCATGGCTTTTCATGTGAAGCCTTAGATTTCTGTTTTGACTAAATGTCTTCCAACAGATAACACATGTCTTTTCAGTGCTAGACACGTGACTATTCATATGTGATGTCAAGTGAAAGAACTTAACAAATCTCCTTGAACAAACCTGACATCTGTAGACCATCCTATATTTCAAAAGAGTTAATTTCAGCTTAGCTTGTTCCTTACATTTTGTGCACATAAAATTGAGATTCTTTACCTCCCTATGTTCTTTGCTTTGGAGCATATCTTTTTCTTTGTGATCTGAAACATTCTTGTTTTGCAATGACCAGGGATGGGGTACTCGTAATCGAGTAATTGTAATCGATTGTAATGATTACTTTATTTCAAGTAATCGACAGTAATCTGTAATCGAAGTGATTTTCGACTACTTGTTATCGTAATTTAATTGATTACAGCTAAGATTTTCTATGTAATTATAATTACTTTTTTGATTACTTTCGATTACTTTAAACATAAATGAATGTTATTTTGGAGAATTATTTCCAGTCACACATAAACATGATAAATATCAAATACAAACCACCCAGTGATATGTTTTCATTTCCTAAACTTTTATTATGTATAACATTTTTTAATACTAGACCTATACTGCAAATTTTATTGAGAACATTTATTAACATGATAATAAAGTGTATTTCAACCATTTATTAATAAAATATAAAGATTTTTTGTGTGCATTTTACTTTTGTCCCATGCACTGTCCTCTTGATGGAAATACTTATTCATTTCTGAAAATGTTTAAATAATGTTTTAGTAAGTAACTTAACAATTTGCAAAATCATTCTCATGTTTTCATTCAAAATGGTTAGGTTGCTTTTTTTGTTAGTGAGAGGTTATATGTGTCTGTATTTTTAAGAGAGGAGGTAAGTGTTGCTGTGTTTGCTTATCTTGGCTAATTAATTGACTGAGACATCCCTGATTTGCAGATAATGAGGTATAAGCTGTGAACTATTTAGTGTTTAACTTTTATAATTGATACTTCCATTGAAGACAAAAATACTTAATAGTTGATTCTTCCATTGAAGACAAAAATACTTAATAGTTGATACTTCCATTGAAGACAAAAATACTTAATAGGTGATACTTCCGTTGAAGACAAAAATACTTAATAGTTGATACTTCCATTGAAGACAAAAATACTTAATAGGTGATACTTCCATTGAAGACAAAAATACTTAATAGTTGATACTTCCATTGAAGACAAACAATATTATTAAATCAATTAATAGCTCTCAAAACACTTATTTCAATACAGAATGAAATTGTGCTATTGGTTTTACCTAAAGGCACATTTGATTTACATGTTTATTACTAAGAGTTCTAATTTACTTTTTTAAAAAAAAGACACAGGAATATTTTATGTGTACTGCCAACATGCGGGCAGTTCAAATACTTCTAATTCATAATAAAATATTTAATAATTTCTGCAACAAAAGTCAATAAATATGGAGGTTCAAATATGAAAGGAATAATTAATTCCTTGGGATATTTTGCTGTAGGAACCATGTCTCCACTTTCCATGGTAGAAAATCCCGCATTTGGGCATTTAGTGAGAATGTTAGGTCTAAAATATGAAAATAAACCAGAATAAAACCTTAAAAGAATCTGCACTGAAACTGCAGGAACACATTCAAACTTCAGTGGATATCATCAACATTACCATTTAACATTTAAATTCGTTCGACAATCATTATGATTATAAGTATTGTATATATATTACAGGGAAAGGTTTCCTAAGTTGTTAGAACTTGTAACAAATCCCTTTGTGTTAATTATACAATATGTTCAAAACAAAAAACATTTAAATGTTGCTTTGATATTTGAAGGGATAAAAACTTAGAAGTAATCGATTTTTAATCGATTACATCTTCCAAAGTAATCGATTACAATCGATTACAGGACAAAAATAAGTGTATTCGATTAATAATCGATTTCACAAAATTCCTCTAAGCAATCGATTTTTAATCGATTACATTTTTCAGTAATCGTGCCCATGTCTGGTAATGACAAACATTCATTAGGCTCGTAAATCTTGCCTAGAGTTATGTTGCTTTCACTATTATTTCGTGCTTGAATGACAAATGTCTTACAAACAGTACACCTCCTATGCTTGATTTTATCATGTTTCCTCAGAGCCTTTAGACACTTCTGATATTTGCTACACCTTTTCCGTACGATCTCACGCTGTATTGCCCGTTCGAGCACGTGCTGCCTTTTTCTTTCATGGCGCTCCAGGTGCCCTTGTAAATAACACTGACGACTATAAATCTTTGAACATATATATATTTCAAGGATATATTTTAGGTCCAGATATTGCATGAGCTTCTTTCATTTGGTCTCGAAATGACTGCAATTCCTCAAACTGCATTTTACAGATACAGCAATCTAAAATAAATTTTCGTCTGGTGGAAGGTTGACCATTTAAGTGAACACAATCATTGTTTCTTTTCCAAAATGTGAAATCCCTTCCACATGTATCACATCTAAATATTATCTCTTGAGGCTTGAGTCCATGGTTCCTATAGTGTATGCCCAGTAACTTGTATCTTACTTGATTTGAACATATTTGGCAATTTGCAAATAAAGGACCTTGCTGAGTTGGTTGACAATGAGTTAAGTGAGTTTGCATGTCCGTCAAAAGGGGCACAGGTTTTGAACAAACAAGACATGTTTGGGTGTGTTTGGCCCTAAAATGCTTCCCCAATTCATGGAATTCCCTATATGCTGAATCACACGATCCACATATAAAAAACTTTGCCGTCACCATGAATTCACCTAGGGACTTACATATTGGTTGCACGTTGGTTGCATCCTGCAAATGAAATTATTCAATTATTGGATTAAAGTAATGTTGAAGATTATATTTAAAAAGCTTTTTAATGTTTGCTGTAAAGTTTGCGACGGGCTTCTCATTTGAATACAAAAAACTCTCTTTAATACTAGCAATTCTATTTCAATTCAATCACTAGAGCATGAAAATCTGTTGTAAATGATAATATTTTTTTTTTTTCGTTGCAAAAAATTTTACAAATCCAGTCATTTAAAGATTGCTAGTTCTGCATGATCAAATCAAGAAAGCTTGGTAACGTGGCTTGGATTACTTTTTTCATCAAATTATCAAACAAGGATATATAGAGAGGGGCATTTATTAAAAAATATTATATTATAGAAGAAAAGTCTTACCATAGCGTGTCCAGTTGTATGACCAGGTTCTCTCTGGAATGATTCTATTTGATCAGTAATTGCAGGTTTAAATTTTACTGGAACAAGATGTTTAGTCAATATTAATTCATTTGATGTACCTCTGTATTCTGCAGTTTGGACCTGTGACGTTTGATTAAATACTGAGTAGTCCTCATCTTTGATTGCATTGACTGTTGCAGAAGTTTCTGTTCCATTCTCTTCAGGTATGTGTTAAGATAGAGAAGAGCTGTGGTAATTGAAATCAGAGATTTCAGCAGTATGGGTATAGTTCTCAGCAGAAAATCTGCCCTTTTTCTACGGTTGAAACAGATGGATATTCGGGATATGGTGAAAACTCTAAATTTTCAATATAAACCTCAGGTTTGATTGCTTGGGAAATTTCTGATACTTCTTTCTCACTATAGACATCTTAAGAGAAATCTAAAGATTGATCGTTTGATAAACAGTCCTCAGAAGCACATTCTTCTTTAACAGTTGAAAATGTTGTGAGCTGTGCAGAAATGGTAACTTCCGGTTGCATGGCGTGAGTGGTACAAACATTTACAAGCGGGAGATTGGAACAAACTCGTCCATCATCGACTTATTTTGATTGACCACTAGATGTATATTTTTTGCGTTTCTATACTTTTATAGAAATTGATGTAAAGTATTTGAAACATGGGTGGCAATAACAGGAATCAAAAATCTTCTGTACAGAACTCTCAAAGTTCGGACTTTCATGTTTTATGTGCAAACTTCAATGAAGCATGCTAGTCGATTGACTTAGGAAGCATGCCAGTCGATTGACTTAGAAAATGAAAACTTTGTTGATAATCTTCTGAGTAACCTGAAACTAAACCCAAAATCTACAAGCTACAGTGAATCGGACCTAATGGCAGTGAAAGCGGTACACCTGCTTCTTCCAGCGCTTAGGGCACTTGCAACCCGAAATCTCGAAAGGAGCCTGAAGAGACAATAAGCTAAAGGCAGGGGTAAGAATCAATACTTATGAAACTGATAAGTTAAATCAATATGGCAGGCGAGAAAACATAAGGATCATGGGTATTAAAGAAGAGGTGAATGACGAAAATCTAAAGGCAGAGGTTGTGAAAATTGCTGCAGCTATTGGAGTAGAGCTGAATCACAGTGATTTTCTGTGTCATAGAATTGGTACAAACCAACCCAATGGTGGAGGGAAGCTGAGACAAGTGATTGTACGTTTCGTAAACAGGGAAACGAGGAACTTGTTCATGACTGCAAAAAAAGACTTGAAAAGCCATAATGACTATAAAAACATGTTTATTACTGAAGATCTCACCAATTTGAGATACAGAATGTTTTATATGATACGAAACCACGAACAGGTTAGAAGTGCATATACTCGTGAAGGGAAAAATCCATGTCGCTATGAAAAATGGGAACAGAGCAATAATAGAATCCCCAGATGATTTGTTCCAGATTGGCTTCAACGAAATTGACTACAAAGTATAAGGCCTTGCAGATTTGGACTACTAGGACTGTAGTGGAAGGCCGCCACCTGTTAATGCTGCTTACAACTCCGGAAGTCGCTTAAATTTTTTGACTCTAAATGTTTGTGGTTTAAAGTCAAAGCTCAGGTCACCAGATTTAGAAAATTTGTGTCAGAACTACGATATTGTCAGTTTTATAGAAACAAAACTAGATGATTATGATTCTGTCAATATTGCAATTTTACTTGGCTTCATTTTCTAAACAGAAAGAAATTTTAATGCAAGTCAGGTGGCATTGCTGTGTTTGTTAAAAACAATTTGTTTGACAATATAGAGCTATTGAAATGTGAAACAGAAAACGTTTTATGGTTTACGTTCAAAAATAATTTCTTGACAGGACAAGTTGTTTTTGGTATTGTTTATATTCCTCCTAAGGGTTGTTGTTTTAGTTCTATTGACATATTTAATGATGTTGATCTGAAGTTGTTAGATTCATTGCTGAGAATAATGCTAAAGTCTGTATGATGGGTGATTTTAATTCTCATACTGGAGATTTGCCTGATTTTATTAACACTGTTGAACAGATTTGGGAATCTTTGTATTGAACTCTGATATACTGAATATTGATACTTGTAGCAATGTAGAAATGATAACAAGATGTAATATGGATAAGTCTGTCAATAATTATGGTAAACGCTTAGTTAACTTTTGTAAAAGTTTAGACATGCTTATAGTAAATGGTAGATTAGGTAAGGATGGCGGATTAGGCCATACCACTTGTAAAGATACAACAGTTGTTGATTATTGTATAGCATCACGTACTATTTTTAAAAACAATATAGAATTCGAAGTACTACCTTTTGATCCTATGATCAGTGATGTTGACAGTGCACTGCATTTTGTTTATTCTTGTAAGGAGAAACAAAAGACTGATTCTCTAATCACAGAGAATGATGATGTATGCATTAGATCTAAGTGGATAAAAGAGAATACTACTGAAACCTAACTATAAACGAAAATAGACTGATTCTCTAATCACAGAGAATGATGATGTATGCATTAGATCTAAGTGGATAAAAGAGAATACTACTGAAACCTAACTATAAACGAAAATAGATTGATTCTCTAATCACAGAGAATGATGATGTATGCATTAGATCTAAGTGGATAAAAGAGAATACTACTGATTTTGTGTACAATCTAAATGATGAAGAGATTGATGTTTTAAACCATAGAATTGAAACCTCGGATTTTAATACAATTAACCAAGAGATAGTTGATGATATAATTAATGATTGTAATGCAATAATTAAAGTTGCTGCTTCTTCAAGTGATATGGTCAAACCTTACAAGCTTGATTATCACGAAAATAAGAAATCTAAACCTAATAAACCTTGGTTTAGTGCAGAATGTAATGTAAAGAGTAAAAATTACCACAAATCCAAAAAATATCACTGGCGTATGAAAACTACAGAGCCCAGAAATAATTTACCACAATGCAGTAGAGAATACATAAAAATTGTTAATAAATTTTACAATGAATACAAGAAAAAAATTATATGCCGAGTAAAGAACTTGCAAAACAACGACCCTAAGTCATTTTGGACTTTGATTAACAAATCAGGTACACAGAGTAGAAAGATCAAAGATAAAGTTAGCTTAGAGACTTTTTTTAGACCATTTTAAGAAATTAAATTCAGACAGTAGTGATGATGACTTTGATAATTTTGACATTGAAAATATTTCAGAATTAAATGGAGATTTGAATGCTGAAATTACATTAGAAGAAGTACAAAAGATGATTAAGTTACTGAGGAACAATAAAGCTTGTGGTAATGACCTTATACTGAATGAATTCTTTAAAAATTCTCAAACAAAAATGATCAGTACTTTTACAAAACTCTTTAATCTTGTTTTTAAAACTGGAATAATACCCTCAACTTGGTCTGAAGGAATTATTTGTACTATATACAAGAACAAAGGTGATTCTAGTGATCCTGATAATTATCTCGGAATAACTGCATTAAGTTGTTTTGGTAAATTGTTTACTGCAATATTGAACAATAGACTAAATAAGTATCTGGAGAGCATGAATCTCCTGTGCGAGGAGCAAGCTGGGTTTCGGGAAAGTTATAGGTGTTTATAGTATGTATAATAATGCAAAGTCGTGCATCCGTCAGGGTAGCAATGTGTCAGAGTATTTTCACAGTAATGTCGGTGTGCGTCAAGGTGAAAACTTATCACCTGTTCTGTTTTCAATTTATTTGAATGACCTTGTCGATTTTATTTCTAGGGCATATGATGGTTTAACAAATGTTACAGAAGCTGTACATTTTTTGCTTAGTACAGAAGAGGTAGATATAATCCTGAAACTTTACTTGTTACTTTTTGCTGATGACACTGTAATTTTGGCAGAGTCAGCACCTCAATTACAAGCTGCTTTAAATGCAATGTTCTTGTATTGTAAAACTTGGAAATTGCAAGTTAATGCATCTAAAACAAAGGTTGTTTTTTTTTTATAAACCTAAAAATGACAATTCACTAATGGTCTTTACATATGATAACAAAACTTATCAGTTGTTAATGAATTTGTTTACTTAGGTGTACCTTTTTCTAGTAATGGATCTTTTGTTAGTAATAAAACAAAGCTATTTGAGCAAGTTAGGAAAGCTATGTTCAGTTTACTCAAGAAAGTAAGATGTTTAGATTTGCTTATAGACATTCAGCTGAAATTATTTGACAGTATGATTAAACCCATATTACTTTATGACTGTGAAGTATGGGGAATTGACAATAACAATGTCATAGAAAGTTTATTTTTACAATTTTACAAAATAATTTTAAATCTGAAAAAAATCTACCCCTAATCATGTTTTATTTGGCGAACTGGGTAGATATCCAGTAGAAATATTTATTAAGTCCAGAGTTATTGGGTTTTGGCATAGACTTATTTGAGGTAAACAAGACAAAATATCTTTTCTCTTATATAAATTGTTATTAAAGCTTAGAGAATATGACTTAATGCAATCTAAGTGGATTAACTATGCTGAAAAAACACTAAATGACTGTGGAATGTCCGAGTTATGGTTGCGACAGTATTCTCCAAAGAAAACCGGTGGTGTCAAAATTGGTAAAAACTAGATTAATTGATCAATTTAAGCAGAATTGATATGCCAGTATTTTTGATATGCCAAAAACCCTAATTATGGGTTATTTAAATTAGAACATTGTTTTGAAAAATATTTGATTTATCTTCCAAAAGATTTGAGAAAAGCTTTATGTAAATTTAGATGTATGAATCATAGATTTCCAACTAAGAAAGGTCGCTTTTGGGTTGTTGACAGAGATGATCGAATTTGTGATTTTTGTTCCTCCAACAATGTAGGAAATGAATTCCACTATCTTTTAGAATGTGCTTTTTTCAAAAGAGAACGAAAAATACTTGTTCCAAATATTTTTTACGCTAACCCTATTGTTATTAAATTTCATAACCTGTTAAATTGTAAGGATGCTAAAGTCATTTTTGGACTTGCCAAATTTTGCAAAATTTTATTGTCAGAAATAAATTAATAATAACAAAACAACTGTTTAAGATATGTTGCAATACATATAGATCTATTTAATACTCGCAGAGGCCTTCTATACTTTGATGTTTTGAACTATACATGTATATAGTAATTTACATTAGTGCCACTCATTTCATGCTTGTATGTTATTTTGTTGTATCATTTGTATTCATATACCCCAGTTGGGGTCTTTGTCTTAAATTTGTATTCATATACCCCAGTTGGGGGTCTTTGTCTTAAATAAAAACTTGAAACTTGAAACTTGCAGATTCTCTATCCCCTTCATCAATCTCAGACTTGAGGATTTCAGATATTATAGACACTTTAGGTGTAGATGCATGATGTGTGAAATATAGAGGTGAGCCAGATGGAATACAACATTCAGAATTTCTCTCCGGCTCCCTGTATGGCAGATGTGCAGGCTGCGACAATGGATCTGTTTCACAAACCTCTGATTTTATCTCTTGGGAAACTGGAGGTATTCCTTCTCCTGGTGTAGAGGTACAGAAGATCTGAAATGCTTGATAATTCTGAGAATTTTTTTCTGGATCATCACATGAGCCTGATGCAATCTTTAAAGGTTCTAAATTATCTTCACAAATCTCTGAATTAATGTCAGGTGGTGAACCAAGTGCACCGTCAGATGTATTAAGTGAAGATAAAATTTGAGGTAAACTGCTGCTTGAAAAGTTTGCCAATGTTTGATACGTTTTAATGTTAACTTTGTGTTTAGGGACTGTACTTGGGCTTTCCAGAATTCCACTTCCGCTTCTTCTTACCACCGGTTCTTTTGGCATTAACCACATCTTGAAATCTCTTCAAAATTGGAGCATTAGCACCATTCCAAACAGGATTTTGATTCCTGTCTCCAAAGGACGATTTATCCAACTTCTGTTTCTGCTCAGAGTTTTGGGATTTGTCACACATTTTCTTTTCTAGCCTCCCACTAAGACAAGACTAAGGATATGTTTCCCATTCCTCACTGAAAAATAAAATACATGGCTTAATGTCTGGCTTTTTGATGTTATAGTTGCTAAATAAAATCAATTTCTTTTCATTATTCTTTTTTTTTACTGCAATTATTGAGGAATTTTTCTTCTGCCATAACACATACATGATGAAAGAAGAATTAAAGATAGGCCACCAAAAAAAAAAAAAAAAAAGATGTGTTTGTGAAACACTGATGCCCCCGTATGTCAGCCTATGGCGAAGGTTTAATTTTCTCAAATGCAAGTCAAAATCCAGGCCAAAAGATAAAAAATTTTAAATTTGAAAGCCCTAGCTGCAACTGTTAAAAATTTATGGCGAAGGTTAAAGTTTTTTTTAAAAGTAAGTAAAACATCAAGGTCAAGGTAGAAGTTGTTGGTATCCAAAGGAAGGTCTTGTCACAAGGATTACATATGTAAAGTATGAAAGCCCTAGCACCAACCATTCAAAAGTTATGGCCAAGGTTAAAGTTTTTCAAAAGTAGGTCAAACTCCTATGTCAAGGTCAAAGGGTCAAAGTGGTTGGTATCCAAAGAAAGGTCTTGTCACAAGGATTACATATGTGAAGTATGAAAGCCCTAGCACCAACCATTCAAAAATTATGGCCAAGGTTAAAGTTTTTCAAAAGTAGGTCAAACTCCTATGTCAAGGTCAAAGGGTCAAAGTGGTTGGTATCCAAAGGAAGGTGAATTCACAAGGATTACATATGTGAAGTATGAAAGCCCTAGCATCAACCATTCAAAAGTTATGGCCAAGGTTAAAGTTTTTCGAAAGTAGGTCAAACTCCTATGTCAAGGTCAAAGGGTCAAAGTGGTTGGTATCCAAAGAAAGGTCTTGTCACAAGGATTACATATGTGAAGTATGAAAGCCCTAGCAACAACCATTCAAAAATTATGGCCAAGGTTAAAGTTTTTCAAAAGTAGGTCAAACTCCTATGTCAAGGTCAAAGGGTCAAAGTGGTTGGTATCCAAAGGAAGGTGAATTCACAAGGATTACATATGTGAAGTATGAAAGCCCTAGCACCAACCATTCAAAAAATTATGGCCAAGGTTAAAGTTTTTCAAAAGTATGTCAAGGTCAAAAGGTCAAAGTGGTTGGTATCCAAAGGAAGGTTTTGTCTCAAGGATTACATATGTGAAGTATGAAAGCCCTAGCTCTAACTGTTCAAAAGTTATGGCCAAGGTTAAAGTTTTTCAAAAGTAGGTCAAACTCCTATGTCAAGGTCAAAGGGTCAAAGAGGTTGATATCCAGAGGAAGGTCTTGTCACAAGAAATACACATGTGAAGTTTGAAACCCCGAGCACCAACTGTTCAGAAGTTATGGCCAAGGTTAAAGTCTCATAAAATTTTGCAAAAGTGGGTCAAACTCCAAGGTCAGGGTCAAAAGGTCAAATATGATGGTACCCAAAGAAGGGTCTTGTCACAAGAAATACACATGTGAAATATGAAAGTCATAGCTCCAACCAATCAAGAGTTATGGGCAACGTTAAAGTTGACAACAGACAGACAAACAGATAAACAGACAAACAGATAAACAGACAAACAGACAGACAGGACAAAAACAATATACCCCCGGGATCTTTCGATCCGGGGGCATAAAAAAAGGTAATCAAAGATTACGAAGCTCACCTCGACGAATGTTATCTACAAGTAAGGCAAATTTCACATCATATTTTTTTTTCTAGTTAGTGTACATCCAAAGATCAATATCCATGCAATTTTGATTTAAGTAGGACTTATAGTTACTTGGAAATAGACCTGCTCAAAAAACTTTTAACCTGTTTATTAATCAAGAAAACTCCAACATCCAAAACAAGTTTGGAAGTTTTTATCCTTAGATGCACCATCTACGCAAGTTTAATCACAACAGGCCATAATATTATATAGCTACTCCAAAAAAATTATCCTGGTTACTTATCTGGAAAATGTAGGTCAGATTCAGAATCCAAAGCAAGTCTGAAAGTATCAATCCCTAGATACATCATCCATGCTAATTTGGTTAAAATATGGCTAGAATTCACTCATGTGGAAAATCTAGGTCGGATCCGGCATCCAGAGCAGGTTGGTTAGTGTACATCCATAGATGCATCATCTATGAAAGTTTGGTCCAGGTAGGGCTTATAGTTACTTGGGAACGGACCTGTTCCAAAAACTTTAACCTGGTCACTCATCTGGAAAATGTAGGTCAGATCCAGCATCCGAAGAAAGTGTGGAAGTGTCCATCTCTAGAAGCATCATCCATGCAAGTTTGATCTAGGTAGAGCTTAAAGTTACTTGGGAATGGACTTGCTCTTAAAACTTTAATCGGGACGCCGACGCTAACGCCGACGCCGGGGGTATAGCATAAGCTCATCTCGACGTCGTCGAGGTGAGCTAAAAAAACCAATTAATTCTTGCAGTCATTTATAATCATGTTGGTCAGCATGGGCAAGTCTTGAAACAATGATATGTAACAGAAAATGTAGCTTATATCTTGTGGCTGTGCTTGCATGGACAACAATGAAAACCTGTGAAAACAGTAATGCAAGAATGGCAGAACTGAAATAATTTTCAGAAAATAACTGGTCCACTGAAACCCAAAGTTCATAGAAAATAAAAGCAGACATACTCTACTATTTAGGCCACACCAATTTGTAAAAAATAATTCTTCGGATTTTCAAAAATAAAAAGTGAGGCGAGTGGGCGAAATAATTTTACAATTATTATTTTTCATTTTGGGATTAAAAATTTTGAGGCGAGCTACGGAAGCCCGTTGAGGCCAATTCAGAGAGAGAAATATTTTTTATTGCGTTTAAACGCAATAATTATTGCGTTTAATCGCAAAACATTGCGTTTAATCGCAATAATCATTGCGTTTAAACGCAAAAGATTGCGTTTAATCGCAATGCATATTGCGTTTAAACGCAAAACACTTTACGTTTAATCGCAAAAGATTGCGATTAAACGCAATCTTTTGCGTTTAAACGCAATACTTTTGCGATTAAACGCAATAATTTTTGCGCTTAATCGCAATGATATTTTTGCGTTTAAACGCAATAATTTTTGTGATTAAACGCAATACTTTTGCGTTTAATCGCAATAATTTTTGCTTTTAAACGCAATACTTTTGCGATTAAACGCAATAGTTTTGCGATTAAACGCAATACTTTTGCGATTAAACGCAATACTTTTGCGTTTAAACGCAATACTTTTTGCGTTTAAACGCAAAAATCTTTGAGTTCAATGGCAATAATCTTTGTGTTTAAAGGCAGTCATTTGTATCAAACCTTGCAGAGAACAATGAACCCACGCATACTTATATCTTTTATTTCTTTCTCTTTTTACTTATTAGGAAATTGTGTGTTGTCTTTATAGAATCAGATTTCTCCGAGCAAACACTCTCTGAAAGGTAAATCACTAATAAGAATTTATAGAGGAGAAAAAAATGTCGGGTTGTAAAAACAAAGGAATCCTAAGAACGAGACATGTCTTAAGCTTATTCTCTACATTTTTAATGAAGTTTCGGTCAGTTGTTCTGCTAAAAAAACTGTCCCATACGTTGCAGTCACAAGTTTAAATCATGTATAAAGGGATTTTGGAAAGGACGGAGGAAATGTTGGAATTACGTACAACATGATGAAGTATTTAGACTTCAATGTACATTCATAACCCTTCCTATGGTTGCATACAGTAAACACAAGAACATATGTAATGGATTTATATGAGGTCAAAATCAAAATCAAATGAAAACAGATTGATCGATGTGTACTACATGTATCAAATTGACAAGTGCTATTAATACCACTGAAACTTTCTCTATAAGTTATGATACACGTAAGCAATTGATCAGAGACTTCATTAAGAGTTTTGGGTTCTAACACATTTAAGACATTCAGGTTGTTAGGATGCCATTGTTTTATTACAATTTTCAAAAACTGGAAAATTTTGCAAAAAGACACAGAACAAATCAGATCTTCTTAAGTTGAAGTGTCGGGTCCTAGTACATGTAATTATAAGCTTTGACTAATTCATGTTTGATTTTGAAACTACAGTATCATTGTGTTTAAATGCAAAACAAATCCTTGTAAGGAAGGATTATTGCGTTTAAACGCAAAGATTATTGCGTTTAAACGCAAAAAGTATTGCGTTTAATCGCAAAAGTATTGCATTTAAACGCAAAAGATTGCGTTTAATCGCAATCTTTTGCGATTAAACGCAAAGTGTTTTGCGTTTAAACGCAATATACATTGCGATTAATCGCAATCTTTTGCGTTTAAACGCAATAATTATTGCGATTAAACGCAATGTTTTGCGTTTAAACGCAATAATTATTGCGTTTAAACGCAATAAAAAATATTTCTTTCTCTGAACTGGCCTCAACGGGCTTCCGTAGCGAGCAAATACAAATAATAAATTTTTTTAACCAAACATCAACCTGATCAAGGTACAATACTACGGAAGCCCGTTGAGGCCAGTTCAGAGAAAGAAATATTTTTTATTGCGTTTAAACGCAATAATTATTGCGTTTAAACGCAAAAGATTGCGATTAATCGCAAAACACTTTGCGTTTAAACGCAATATTTTTTGCGTTTAAACGCAATATTTTTTGCGTTTAAACGCAATAATTTTTGCGATTAAACGCAATACTTTTGCGATTAAGCGCAATAGTATTGCGTTTAAACGCAATAATTTTGCGATTAAACGCAATAATTTTGCGTTTAAACGCAATAATCCTTCCTTATAAGGATTTGTTTTGCATTTAAACACAATGATACTGTAGTTTCAAAATCAAACATGAATTAGTCAAAGCTTATAATTACATGTACTAGGACCCGACACTTCAACTTTGAGAAAATCCGATTTGTTCTGTGTCTTTTTGCAAAATTTTCCAGTTTTTGAAAATTGTAATAAAACAATGGCATCCTAACAACCTGAATGTCTTAAATATATTAGAACCCAAAACTCTTAATGAAGTCTCTGATCAATTGCTTACGTGTATCACAACTTATAGAGAAAGTTTCAGTGGTATTAATAGCACTTGTCAATTTGATACATGTAGTACACATCGATCAATCTGTTTTCATTCGATTTTGATTTTGACCTCATATAAATCCATCACATTTGTTCTTGTGTTTACTGTATGCAACCATAGGAAGGGTTATGAATGTACATTGAAGACTAAATACTTCATCATGTTGTACGTAATTCCAACATTTCCTCAGTCCTTTCCAAAAATCCCTTTATACATGATTTAAACTTGTGACTGCAACGTATGGGACAGTTTTTTTAGCAGAACAACTGACCGGAACTTCATTAAAAATGTAGAGAATAAGCTTAAGACATGTCTCGTTCTTAGGATTCCTTTGTTTTTACAACCCGACCTTTTTTTCTCCTCTATAAATTCTTATTAGTGATTTACCTTTCAGAGAGTGTTTGCTCGGAGAAATCTGATTCTATAAAGACAACACACAATTTCGTAATAAGTAAAAAGTGAAAGAAATAAAAGATATAAGTATGCGTGGGTCCATTGTTCTCTGCAAGGTTTGATACAAATGACTGCCTTGAAACACAAAGATTATTGCCTTTGAATGCAAAGATTATTGCGTTTAAACGCAAAAATTATTGCGATTAAACGCAAAAGTATTGCATTTAATCGCAAAAGTATTGCGTTTAATCGCAAAAATATTCCGTAAACGCAAAACTATTGCGTTTAATCGCAAAAATTATTGCGTTTAAACGCAAAAATATCATTGCGATTAAACGCAAAAACTATTGCGTTTAATCGCAAAAGTATTGCGTTTAAACGCAAAAGATTGCGTTTAATCGCAATCTTTTGCGATTAAACGCAAAGTGTTTTGCGTTTAAACGCAATATACATTGCGATTAAACGCAATCTTTTGCGTTTAAACGCAATGATTATTGCGATTAAACGCAATGTTTTGCGATTAAATGCAATAATTATTGCGTTTAAACACAATAAAAAATATTTCTTTCTCTGAATTGGCCTCAACGGGCTTCCGTACTTTTTTGGTGGAATAAATTTCTATTTTTTTCTTTGTGGTTGTGTTCTTTACGTTTATACTAATTAAAAACTCAGAAAAAAGTTACACCATATGCGGCGTTTGACTCTAGAAGAGCCTGCTAAGGCATCCAGTATGGTATCTGCAGGGGGTTCCTCTGAAGAAATTTGTGAAAAAATTAAATTAATTCAAAGATTATGCATTGTTGAAAATGAATTAACGATCATAAAATTGTTGAAAATGAATTAACGATCATAAAAATGTTTACGATAGATAGTAAGCAGCACACAATAACTTCAAGATTGTTCCACAAAAGTGGGGCAACCGGAAGTTGGTGGATTTGGTAGGGACACCAAGGCACTGGATGACTACTAATCAATATGGTAGTCAATCAGGGTATATCATTTGACTTTTAAGTGGGAGACTGCTCCCGTCGCAACGTCACGGACCACCATCGGTAATCACCAACTTCATATCTTGGCAAAAACGGTGCGCAGTGCACATCGTGACATTGGTTTTCGGACAAGATGGTCCTTTAAGGGTCTTGACATGACACCAAGACATTTGTCAATCCACTTGTTTTGGAAAAGATGGCATATTTTATATACTAGTACCAATCAGGAAATGATCAATTCACAATTAAGAATAATAAGTGGTGCGTTAGCAATTTTGTATAGTGTATATAACATTTTTTTTTGCATTCTCATTCAATTAAATAACTTGCTAATTAAATTGAATACAAGGATTTTTTGATTTAACACAATTTAGCAAAGGGGCGTAACTCTTAATTGCTTCACTTATTCCAATTTTATACTCTGTTTGTCTTCTAGATACCCCGGAGATTTACTTATATTCATAAAAATAACATTTATATTATTGCATTTAGTCTGTTTGCTTAATTCTCAGGGGCAGAGAAGACTTTCAAAGTATAACTATTTTTGCTATCTACCCTGTCCAAATACCAGAACCACTGACCCAAACATTAATTTATTTTCAGTATGTATTGAATAAGCCCCTCCCCCGAAACTCTTGACCCTGAAGCCACATCTTTCACAATTTTGGAAGAGACATGTTTCCTTCTCATAACTATTGTCGTTTACTAATTATTGAATTATTAGAAATTCAAATAATGAGTACACGATAATTGCTGTGCACTCATTATTTGAATTTTTAATAATTCAATAATTAGTAAAAGACTTGTTTATTGTTGACCAAAGTACACAAAATATATGCAATACAGGCAAATGACAGAGGATTCAAAATGAACTACAATATATAAATGTATGGGTATGGGTATAAAGAGTTTGTAACAAAGATAGAATCTAACTAACTGAAATTTGAAACATCATTAATGATATTTGACAAATTAATGTTTCCCTTTGTTTTGTAGCTTTCAATAAATATTGACAAAGTTTCTGAATAGTTTTAAAATTATATGCACTGAAAAGTTGAATGAGTTTGAAAAAGGAAGGCTTTTTATGATAATAAGGCTTAATATATTTTTTACGTAAATCAGAAAATACCGGGCATATCAAAACGAAGTGAAATTCATCTTCAACTTCCTTCCTCTTACAAAATAAACATTTGCGTTCATTTCGGGGTAGATTTTTATACCTTTTATTTTCATTCATTCATTCATTTTCAAATTTTGTGCTGTCAAAGAATGTGCAGAAATTCGATATTTACATAACACAGACTTTTCTTTGTATGTCAATCGCTTCACCAGATATCTTTTTAAATCAAATGTATCAATGATTTCTTTATACAAAACACATTTTGACGAGCTTTCAAAAGCACTATAACAACTTTGTATAAATGCGTCAGTAAGACCCTGTTCTACAAGAAAAGAATATTGTTTAACATTAACAACTTCTTGTTGTTCCCAAAAACTTTCAAGACCTAAACAATATAGTTCATTTCTAACTGCACTTAACCAGTTTGTACAATTTTCCTGTTGTTCTTCATACTCACATAACAGTTGTTTATAACATGTCTGCAGAATGCAATTATTTGTATTAAGCAATTTAAACCCATTGATCTGTATAAAACTTCAATGTATCAAGCATTTTTTGCAGACCCTGAACACATTCTGAGAAAAAAAAAGTATCATCCGCATATAAAAGTAAAAACAGATTCAAATTTTGAAGTTGAACACTTTCACAACCATTTGTGAGCATTTCTATCTCTAAATCATTAATAAATAATGAAAATAACATTGGCTAGAGAGAGCTTCACCTTGCATTAGACCTCTTTGTGAAGAAAAAATATTCAGACAATTGACCATTAACTTTCACACAGCTTTACAAGCCACAATACATAGACTTCATAATATTAAATAATTTTCCGTTAATACCGTATTTCATTACCACATTTTGTTATGCTGAATGCTGTCAAACGCTTTTTTATAATCTACAAAGCAACAATACAAACGTTTCTTTTCACTCAAAGTCTAATTAATTAATGAATACAATACAAAAATAGCATCCCCAGTCCCGTAACCGGGCTTAAAACCAAATTGTGCATCACTCACTACACTGTTTTCCTCACTCCATGACAACAAACGTTTATTCAAGATAGATGTGAATAGTTTTGATAGATGACCTTATAAACCCCGATAAGTGTCTGGGTTATTTTTATCACCCTTTTTGTAAATTGGCACAATAATGCCTTGTGACCAAACAGATAACAATCGGATTTTAATAGAAAATTAAACAACTTTCCCAAAAGAGACGAAAAAATTATAGAAAAGCTTTTGAAAAATTCATTAATAATACTATCAAAACCAGACTACTTATCTGCCTTTGAATCAGAAATAGTACTAACACTTTATCAATTGTTATCGGGATGTCAAATTCGTGGAAAGTCGGCGATTCGGGTATTTCAAATAAGGTTGCCTCCTGGTCTGCTTTATCTCTCGCGAGATTTTTGAAATGTTCATTAAATTCACTTTTCGTTAAGATTTGTATCAACTTTATTTTTCGGACTTTTGAAAACTCGGTAAAATCTTTTTGCGTTGGATAAGCGGAGCAACTCTAGTTATGGTCGTTTAAGTCGATTTTCCACTGTTTTATGTTTCTTTTTAGCAGTAACAAGTTTTTCATGATTCTCTCGTGTTCTAGATACGTTGTGTCACAGAGTGGCCTGCGGCTTCCTAAAATCACAATACAATTGTGATAAAATAGTTTTATTTACAATATTTACAACACACATGTGCTTTCTACATGGCTTAATGGCTCAATGGCATAATGGGACCTATAATATAAATCAAACTTAGATACAGATATAATATACTTAATATACTTTGCTCATACTCGTACATTTTCCTCTACATTCACTAAGGTGCATTTTACTGCATTATACATAAAATAAGTTGCATTTTATTGCAATGTTCGTATACTTCATTACTTCAATTTACTTTACAAAACTTTTACGTTCAGACATAGACTAAGTGTACTACTTGTAGACAATAACTTTACTTTAAGACGAATGTTGAGTCACGTTTTGTCCGCCGTCACATTATGTCCGCCGTCACGAAATGTCCGCCTCTTTTTAAGAAAAATCTTCACGTTATATCCGCCGTAACGAAATGTCCGCCTTTTTTCCAAAAAGATCGTCATACTATGTCCGCCGCCACAAAATTTCCGCCTTTCGTCCGTCTATATCAGAGGATTTTCATCAAGTGATTTAAAATAATATTACTGCATGCAAAGATTAATAAAAATTCGCGCCAGCCATGCGCAATGACTGGAAAAACCAGTCAAACACACCCATACACATCCCATACTCACCGTATGACATCAGAGGTCATGAACTTACAAACCATGAATAAATAAATGAATGAATGAGATGACGCATGCGCAACTTATCATAGTAACATATAGTAAATACTAATCCTGTGACATTCTCCCTGTGCAAGAGCAAATGTCTCCTGACAATTTATCTGAAAATAATTTGTGAATCATTATACTATGAAAAATACTAAACTTATACATAAATTACATTATAAGCATTGTCATAAAAATACTCTGTTATGTATCATAACCAACTCGTCATTAAACTTCATTGTTACTTATATTGTAACCATTATAAACTCATAACACTATATACAGTAGAGTCCATGTACCACTATCATGGCATTTATAGTTAAATCCAATATCATAAAATACTGTGAAATTCTCTCCCTGTGTCGCTTACACATACCAACTTCTTGATTTCTCTGTGTCACTTACACTTACCAAACTTGCTGATTTCCCACATACCAACTACATGTACCAAATCTATCAGGAAGGTTTTTTTATTCTGGTAGATCTCCTTGGAGATCTGGGCGGTGAAATTACTGTAACAGGTCTTACTCCTAACATCTCCATTTTGTAATAAAGATGGGGATAAAGGTGGTAAATCAATGTTGGGTACAGACAGAATGTGAGACTCTTGGTCTGTCTTTACAGTCGAATCTGGATCGAACTGTGTTGATTGACGATATTCGCGACTTAAGTTGTCGGAACTTACTTTGCCCTCGGTACCGACAGATTTTTGAAAACCATTTAACTGGTAGATACTTGATGTATCAGGCCTAGTCCGACCTCTCTTACCTGTACTTACTCTATATAGCTCATCCTCACTTGATGATGAGGTATCCTCTGAATCCTCCTTTATAGTATAATAATTAGGTAACACAATCATTTTCATATAAATTACATTTGTTAATGAATGAGCTCGAGTGTGCTATTTTCAGTATTTCTGGGCAATTGCTATTAAAACAAAGCTTAACTTTTTCTGTCTTAGGCGTATTTGATATTTAAATAACAAAACAAAACAAAACAATTCATTATGTTTCTTTCAAAAGTTAACCTAAATGGATAAAGTATTTTTGACAGCTGAACAGAAAATAAAATTTATCATCCAACTCTCATGTATTAAAATTAATGCAAAATCGTTCATCTGCTTGTATAGACAAGGGTCTCCCTTTTTCTATGGCAAGACTATGTACACTTAATTTTATCCTACTAATAATTAACTGCTCTCTCTCTCTCTCTCTGTTATTTTTTTTTAAATATATCAATATATCTACAGCATTTGAAATTATAAAAAAATAACTTGATAAAATTTTAGTTCTGATGACTTACGAATTTTTGCATATTCTTCTTGTAAGCATTGATCTGATATTTGTTGTTGTTGTTGTTTTTTACTTCTCAGGAGTGATTTTATGGAATTTTTACTTTTAGTAATGAATGAAAATCCCGATTTTGAAAAATGGAAGAAAGATTCTAAAAGTTTGTATGGACTGTTGCTTTATAGATATTAAATGCTATGGTGTTTTTAAAAGTAATAAGATGGCCCCATCCAAAATATTATACAAGTATTCTTGTCCACAGGGTTTCTGTACCTAAATCTGTCCTACAAGGAATGGTTAAAGAATTTTCACCAACATTATTAGTCGCCCGCGTGGCACAGTGGTTAGAGCGTTCGATACAGAGTCGCGGAGTAAGGAGTTGATCCTTACATCGCGTGTTTGCATCCCACTGTGGGACGTGGAGACCGGTTCTTCGGATGAGACCGTATAAACCGAGGTCCCATGTCGCAGTAGGTGCTGGCCCTCACTGTTCAATGGCCCTGAGTGTCGAGTATAGGTAAAAAATTAGAAGCTCTTCACTGGCTTGTGGTGGCGTCTCCATATGAGTGGAAGATTCTCGAGAGGTGCGTTAAACAATACACAAACAAATAAAAAACCAATATTATTATAAATACCCCAGATTTCACAGCAATAAAGTAGAAATGGAGTTACAAAACGTTTTTTTTCCTAAAAGTTTACATTGATTATCCAAAGCAATGCTTTTATTAATTTCAAAATAAGCTCTTCTGGCCCTTTCCATTAGTAGCACTGATATACCTAAGTTCGAATTTCCATTACATTTCAAAGTTAATGCAGATAACAAAACTTTGATACTGTTTGAAGAACATCTCCATTATATGTAAACTCATTGATACGAAAATTACCCATTATCAATTTATTTCAATTTGTTTAGTAAAACGAATAAGATAATTAATTGTTGCATTTACTTGTAGAAATGTATATATTTATATACATTTAAGAAGCACAAAAATGCACACATAGAAAAAAAAAAATTTTTTTCATCACAACTGTCAGAGAGAGTTAAAAATCTTTAACATGGTCTGTTCCTATTCATTTAATCCCGTTATTTCAAGAATCGTGTGAAGAAATTCACACTTGAGTTACCTGTCCTTAAACACAACATCGTTCAAATCAAATATTTATAATTAAATTTTTTGATGATTTAACTAAAGGTATGTATAGGTTATAAATTTTTGGGAATTTCACGTGACTATATAAATCTATCCATTAAATGTTTTTTTACCATATGTGCTACTTAGTTGAAAGGCCTAACAACAGCTGGCAAATGACAAAATATGGTGGATGTGTATTGTCTCCCGCTTTCGCGAAAATGAGGGGACATTAAAATCTCATTCTGTTAGTCAGTCCATTTGTCACAAAAACTTTAACCTTGGTCATAACTTTTGAATGAGAAGAGATATTGCTTACATATTTCACATGTATATTACCTGAGAGAAGACCCTTCCAAATGTACTATGATTTTTGACCCCGTGACATTGAAGTTTTACCTACTTTTCAGAAATTTTAACATTACTTAAAATTTGTCATAACTTTTGAAAGAGAAAAAATACGACTTTAAGGTTACACATGTATATTACCTGTGACAAGGCCTTTCTAAATATATTTTGATTTTTGACCCTATGACCTTGAAGTTTGACCCACTTTTGAAAAATGTTATCTTTCCTTATAACTTTTGATTGAGAAGAGATAGAGCTTTTATATTTGACATGTACGAGGGTTGTCCAAAAAGTTCGTGGACAATGGCGTTTTTGTCAAAATGAATGGTTCAATATATGCTTATTGTATACCAAAATATTAGTTATGAAAATCCAAGTCGGAATAGTTTGGTTTTTATTGTTTGAACTTAATATTTTTGTAAAAATCTCGGTCATTAAAGGTCGCCGATAGTGCGCACGGACCAGGGTTAAAATGCCATGAACTTTTAAATAAAGTGATCTGATTGAAATGACTATTTTCTTTTTAAAACGAGTCAAAGCTGAATGAAAATTTAATATTTGACAAATAAAGCGGTTATCGCCATTTTCTGATACCTTTAGTATCGCTTACTAAATAAACAATGAAAATATTAAGTGAAAACCGCAAGAAGTATATTTCAAAAATTGACAGAAAAAGCGACGTCGGTCATCCGAACGGGACAGCGTCCAATCATACAATTATGGTTAATATGGTTGAAACGTCGTCAGAAACAAAATATTTATTCAAACAACTTAAATTTATTGGAAAATATTTAGTCTAGTGATTTGTAATTGGTGTATACGATTTTTCAACGGTGTGTAAAATTTCGGAGACACTACAAGAAGTGAAAAACCACTGTTATTTGATGAAAATAGGATATATCCGTATTCATGACGTTGTTATAAATATAACGCCGTCGGGCTGGGCTGTGCATCCTGTGTTTATGAAGTATTAATATTGATGACGCTCGTAAATTATTGTCTATTGTTTTGAATTTTAAAATTTAAATTAATTATAATCTATACATAAATATTATTGCACACATTTGGCAATGTGGTATAATAAAGAAAAATAGCGTGCATCTATGAACATGCGATAAAAATTCAAAATTCATATTTCTGACGTTATCATGAAATAAGCGTTACGTCAGACTGGCCCGTGCGACTTGCATATACAAAGTATTTACACCTATAATGTTCAGTAAATAGTGTGCATTGTTTTAATTTTTTGTACATTTACTCAACCTTGGTCTATATTAAGATATTATCGCACATGTTTGCCATTGCGGACTTTATAAAGAAAATTAAGCATTTGTCCACGAAGTTTTTGGACAACCCTCGTACATTACCTGTAACAAGACGTTTCCGAACATGCTATGATGTTTGACCCCTTGACCTTCATGTTTGACCTAATTTTCAAAAACTTTAACTTTGGTGATTAC
Organism: Saccostrea echinata; assembly: GCF_033153115.1. Taxonomy (NCBI): domain Eukaryota; kingdom Metazoa; phylum Mollusca; class Bivalvia; order Ostreida; family Ostreidae; genus Saccostrea; species Saccostrea echinata. The sequence goes on along the minus strand of NW_026889758.1, from coordinate 123,068 downwards.
TTTTGAACGAATTATAATAGTACGTTCATATCTGATACAATATGCTATAAATAATGGAAATCCCATCCACTAAGACACCGAAAGCAGGGGACCACAATTCTTTGAATTTGCTTGTTTGTCTAAGATCTGCCACAACTATAGACAGCTGTGTTATACATGTCACCACTACTGGTTGTTATAGTTTTATTAGTTATTTTAACTCAGAGAGAGGCACAACAATGAGATGATCATATAACTAAGTTTAATAATATACTATCAGTTTTAATTACCAACAAAACTACATGTAATTGGGTGTTGAAAATAAGGAAGATAATGCATGTAACAATTAAATCAACTCAACAAAAATCAATACTATAAAACACACGAACATGAATGAGTTTTGATGCTTGGAAAATTATAAATTAGTTAAACATAAAAAAAAATGATGTTATGCTGTTTAATGTCCCTCTCAGAGAGAGACCACAACAAAATTTAATCCTTATGACTGGAATACAGCAAATCACTTTTTATTCGCGAGAACTTTATTTTTGTGTAGATACGCAAGACAATGTACTCGCGATAATTTAATTCTCGCGTATATTAGTATTCCTTAAGATTATATAATGCAGTAACCACTATTCGTGAAAATTTTGTCTGGTTTATAAAGAGTTTATGGCCATCTCGCGAAAATAAGGTGTCACGAAAATTGAGTGATCTACAGTATCGACATTTGATGAAAACTTGTTGCTAAGACAACCATGTGTTAAACTAATAAAAATAATTTTAAAAAATGCCATTTTTATATCTACCACTGCTGTTGAATCATTTAAAAATGTTTGCATTTGTTTAAAAGAATTTTCTACCTGATTTACAATTGTATGGTTTGAAAGAAACAAACTGTAAAATCCACTGATAACAAATACATGTACAACTAAGAAAAAGAACAAAGAAGGTTCACTCAATAAATAGAATTAGAATATCAATAGGCTGAACTAAAGTTCACATAATTAGATCAGACAGACCAAATACAAAAAATAAAAAAAATAAAGGAGACCCATGAAACACAACACTCACCTGACTCACCTGAATCACCATGTCACTACTGTTAGCTATATTATGACAGATAGATACCAGCATTCTATGAGTAGAAGAGCTCACTTGAGATTTTATGCAGGAGAGCTAAAAATTAACCATTTTAAAACTCTGATGCTCATCAAAACACAATTTTATAATCAATCAAATTCCATGACAAATCTTTACTTCAATGACTCTTTCTCTTGTCTTTTGATCTTCCCTTTCCCTCATACAGTTTTGATTGTATTCTTCCTTAATGAACTTGTTTCCACAAGTTGATTTAAAGTCAAATTAATACCAGGTCATATATGATGCTAGGAAGCTTATTTGCCACAGGACAACTTCATAACTTTACTTGAAAACCATTCCTCCTCTAAGGAGAGTTCCTATTACTAGACTTGCCACATCTTCATCAAAAGTCCCCCCTTGTTTTCAATTTCATCCTTGAGGCTGTTGTTCCTTGCAATGTTGTCTATGTAATCATTGTGGCTGATATTCTATTGTCAGGAGTGAAACACCTTTTTGTGACATTTTGAAATTTCAATATTTCTTGAAGATCTGTGAAATAAATAATAATGCTTTATGTTGAAAATAAAGACTTTCCTGATAAATTCTAAAGTATTGAGCTTTAAATGTGGACTGTAGTAACTTTTGTTTAATCAAGTTGTGGTCATGGCTGATGTTTAAAAATGTCATACCATGTCAGAAGTGCAACAGAAAAAGTGTAGTGTTGCCAAAAAAACATTAATTGTAAAATTCTGAAAGAAAATTAAGACAAAAAAGAATTTTGGAAGTGTAAATCAATAACTGATATACATTTTAAAAATGATATATAAATCACAAGCAGCATTAATGAGAGTCAAGTATATGTGCATACCCAATAATGTCAGGATTGCAACATTTGATGTTTTGCTCCCAAGCATGAAAAAACTGTTATCATTATATGATTTTCTGATTTTTATTTTGGAAAATAAAGACACAAAGAACATTTTTTAACAAATAGATTTAGCAATTACAGTGTCTGTGTTTCAGATCTATATTTCTGTGGTCAGGAGTGCAACACATTTTTAAAGATTCAAGTTGTGTGACGATTGATTGATTGTATGTTGTTTTACGTCCCATTCGAGAATTTTTCACTCATATAGAGACGTCACCATATACCGGTGAAGGGCTTCAAATTTTGACCTTTACTCGGCACTCAGGGCCATTGAGCAGTGAGGGATCTTTATCGTGCCAACGCCTGCCGTGACACGGGGCCTCGGTTTTTAAGGTCTCATCCGAAAGACCCGCAACTTTCATTCCAAAGTGCCGAGCGCATGGCAAAGGAACAGTTGCTACCTATTTTTTATCGACTTAGGTCTGTCGCGGCCGAGATTCGAACTCACGACCTCCCGATCACGGAGCGAGCGCTCTACCGACTGAGCTACCGTGAACGGTGTTGTGTGAAGAAAACACTTCTATTCATGCTTAGAAGTATTCGTTAATTAATAATGACCTTTTGTATAATTTAATACTAAATTATTGACAGTTTTATGATTAAATCCTTCCTTTTTCAATTTTATCAATTCAGATGTGTTTTTTATCTTCGATCTATTTCTTAATGAACGTTAAAAATAAACCCACTAAAAATTGTCATAAAATTCAAGTAATTCCTCCTCAACTTCACTGAAACAACACAACAAATTCTTATGTAATTTTCAATTCACAGTTCCACTTTTAAGGCCCCAATGCTTTTGGTCAGGAGTGCAACAAATATGTTAGAATTATAAATCATTCAATAAGAATAAAAATAAAGAAAAAATGATGAGTAGAATTTTTCTGGTGGGTTACTGTGTTTTTCTTCTAAAGGACATATAATTATAATTGACATTTATAATTACCAATGCTTTTTAACTATCTTTACTAAAAAATAAGTTGAAAAAAATGTTTGATACTATTTGATTTTCAAAACACTATACCTATCAACAAATTACAGAAATTGTTACTGTCAATTCAGGGAAAAGTTTTCATCATTTCACATATATTTTTAAATAAAATTTACATATATTACACTTTGCAAATAATCATGTTTTAAGGTTTTCAAAATATGAAAAACCTGCCGTAAACTATGAAAACGATCAAAACGACAAATTGATTTACAAAGTAAGAATGGGTTATTGTGTGTTATAATTTTTAAAATAATGTTAAATAAAATACATATCAGATGTCAGGAGTGCAAAACAATAATTTTACATAGGGTCACTTCCAAATCTAGTATTTTTTATAAAAGAACTCGTATATAAAAATTCTTTTTTGGCTTAGATTTAAAGAATTGACTTGAACGGAAAAAAAAAAAATTAATTTTGGGTAATTTTATTGCTTCATATTTTTTTCATATTAAAACTTTTCAAAAACCAGAATTGAAAAAATAATGTAAAATAACAACCAAAAAGTCACATATACAAGAGAAGATACCCAATCAAGGTCTAGATTTAATCATTTATACCTCTTTTACAATTCTGAAGCATTAAGAACTATCATTTCTTGTGATTATGCATTTTAGAAAGTCTTTTAACGTGTAATGCTATTTCTTTCAAAAGAAATTTTACTAATAAAAATTCTGATACTTTTTAATCCAATTGTCTATTCTATTGCCACTTCAGGATTTTAAACTAGAATAAACTAGAATGCATGTGCAATATAATGATATGAGTGAAAAATATGTTATAAGTAGTTGAATTTTTCCAAAAAATTTCAGTTTGGTGGTCATTTTTTTTTAATTCACCCATAGTGATGTTGGCAATTCCTGTGGCTGAGGTCCTACCAATGTTGTTTGTACTGTCAATCAGGCTGGTGCCTAGCCATGCTGTCTATGTAGTCCTTGAGGCTGAAGTCCTAGCCATGTTGTATACAAAGTCCTTCACTCCTTAAGGCTGGTGTCCTACCCATGTTGTCTATACAGTCCTTCACTCCTTGTGGCTGAATCCTGTCATGTTGTTTATACAATCCTTCAATCCTTGAGGCTGGTGTCCTACCCATGTTGTCAAGGCCATCTTTGGGGCTGCTCGAGATCCTAGCCATGTTATTGAGACAATACTCGAGGCTGAGGTCCTAGCCACACAATATGCAATCCTTGAAAGCATTTCAGGAACTGTAATAAAAAATTAAAATGGCAAATTCTTTACTAACCTATAAAGTTCTTCAAATGTGCAGCTCAAAAAGATCAGCAAAATGTTAACCACACAAGTTATCCTATTACACAAAGTGTTTGCATCCCCAATGGTAATTCATTAGTCGGAAAAAAATTATGCTGCAACAAAACAAGAATCAAGACATTTCACTACATATCATTTGTCCTCTTTTTTGCCGATTATGAAAAGAATTTAAATTTATTTCTTCTAATTTGTATAGTGTACCTAAACAAAGGAAAATCAATCTTAAGTGTACTTGATATGCCTGTATTTTTCAGGAATGTAGCAAATAAGTACATGTATATAAGTTAGGACTTAGAAAACTTCAACATAAATGCTAATTATATCTGAGCAGAAGGTTATATGAAGAAAAACCAACAAACATTTGCCTTATTTTTAGAATATTTCTATTTAATTTTTCTGTAGCATTAAATATATATTGATTTATATAAAAAGAACCAAAAAGGGAACTATAATCAACTATTTATCATTAAGTTACATTCTTACCTTAGGGTTATAAAGTTTAAAATTTAGCATAATGATTTTGCAAGCTCTGTCTGCAATTTAATTGCAGCAAAGTAGAATATGTAATGAATAAACAAAGTGAAACATCTTTCTTATCGTTTGCAATACTTGGTTATTTCAAAGTATTCAAAAAGTCATGCCACAACAAATAAAGAACGACATAATTGGTTTTGACAACTCCTGATTTGTCCTTATTTCTGCTGATTATGTATCGAATTAAATTTTTTTGCTTTATATTTGTACGGTTAACTTCGACGAAGGAAAAGAAAACTTAATTTTACTTTCTTTCCTGTATTTTTAAGAACAATAAGAAAAAATGTATATTTGTTAAGACCTAAAACATTATCCAAATTTCTACTTATAATCGAGCAAAGATCATATAAAGAAAAACATTCGATCTTTTTATTACTGAAACACGCCGGTTTATGTGGTTACCTTGCCATATTTTATAAATGGCATAATATATAATAATGGTTAATGCCTAAAATATAATAATAACAAGTAATAAAATCTAACATCAAAAGATATTGTCATTTTGAATATGCTTATAAAAAGATCAATGAATTACATAGTTTGCAATACAAATGCAGAAATACAAGTATCCAATGAAAATATAAATACATTAATACAAGTATACAATGAAAATATAAATACATTTCATAGTACTCAGGCATTTGTAGAAATTTGTATAAATGTTATTATGGCAAAATTTTATAATATATAGCAATATGCATGATCTTTATCATGGATAAAACATACCCTAAGAAAGGGAAAAATCAAAGATCCATGCGTGATCTGTCACATCATTGTTGTTAACATAATATGATAATATAACAGACCTTAAATACGTATTCTGTATCATTGATCAATATATTTTAAACTCTCAAACTAATTGTAACAATAGCATACCTTGAATTATAAAAACTAGTTCACCGGTTTAACAAGACCACAATATTTTTTACTATTTCATGATATAAGATATGATAATTATTTAACAGAATTAATTAATTTGATCATTAGCTTCTTTCGTAAACAATAAATCTCATATGAAAACCTAAACAATCAACTCATTTAAGAATTCCAAAATAAACTCTTCATATGCTGTAAATTACACATAAATTTTACAGGATACTTAATAGATAAATACTTACATACTTTAATAACTTCTATGGCGATTAACTAGAGTTTATTTTAACTTTTATGGACTTCAATTTCACAAGGCTTTTGAATCTCAATATGGCGTGTCTTGTTATGAACAACCGACAATTCAAACAAAGGAATAAAATTATTATTTTAAAGAAACACTATTACTTTATATTATTCTTATTTTTAGATGTATATATTAAATAAAGAACTTACAGAAACCCAGAAAATAATTTTAACATGAAGTAGTACTGATCTAAGAATATAATGATATTACGGTTATTTAAATAATTTACGATACATTGTTTGCATTACTCCATGGTCCAGTGGATAGGCAGCTCGCCTCGATATCTAAAAGACCACGGTTCAAAACCAACCACGGGAAATATTATCTTACCAAAAATTATTATGCCAAATATATAATTTTTAAATATAAAGTACATTATAACAATTTCACCATATCACATTATTATTATTTTTAGATAATTTTTGTTAAATGAAAACCATTTTCTCTGCAATACTCCGTTAAAATTGATGTGTAGGAGTATAGTATAAAAAAGAAAAGTCAAGTAAGAATAAGTTATACTGTACACTTTTGTTCAAATCCATACTCATCAAAAGGTCTCTAAAAGTCATCTCAAAAACGCTTAAGATTGTGTTTGTAACCATGACAATGTCCTCTAAGCAAGGGTATGAAATATATATCAATATACATGTATATCATATATATCAATGTGTAGCATTGCAAAGTTTACTGAAAATATAGTCTTTCAAAACATGTGAAAAATGAGATGATTTATTTTAATTGTGATTCAAGTACCAGAAACCCAAGGCAAAATCAAATATAGCGTCTGCAAATATTCATAAAACAAGAGGCCCATGGGCCACATTGCTCACCTGAGCACATTAGCTAGGAAAACGCACATGTCAGTTCAGTATTGAACAGTTTACAGGGGGGACTTGAATTTTAAACTGAGGATGCTTCCACACCAATATAAAAAATGGCTTTGCTGTTCTTGAGCAGCAGATTTTTTTAAAGATTTTTTCCTATATATTCCTTAAAAAAATTTGATCTCCCATTGTGCCTCTCTCTATCCCCGGAGGTCATGATTTGAACAAATTTGAATCTACACTACCTTAGGATGCTTCTATATCAATATGACTAAACATGTCTTTTCTATTCTTGAGAAGAAGATTTTTTCCTATACATGTATATTCCTTTGTAAAATTTAATTCCCCATTGTGGCCCCTCCCTACCCCAGGGGTCATCATTTGAACAAACTTGAATCTACAGTACCTTCCATATCAATATGACTAAACATGGCTTTTCTGTTCTTCAGAAGAATATTTTTGCCAATATATTCCTATGCGGAACTTTGATCCCTCCATTCTGGCCCCACCCTAACCCTGGGGGGTCATCATTTGAAGAAAATTGAATCTACACTACCTGAGAATGCTTCCATATCAATGTGACTAATCATGGCTTTGCTGATTTTTCAAGTTTTTTTCCTTTATATTCCTATGTAAACTTTGATCCCCCATTGTGGTCCCACCCTACCGGCCTACCCCCAGTGGTCATGATTTGAACAAACTTGAATTTACATACCTGAAAATGCTTCAATATAAATATCAATATTACTTAACATGGTTTTGTTCTTGAGAAGAAGACTTTTTTCTATATATTTCTATGTGAAACTTTGACCCCCCATTGTGACCCCACCCTACCCCCGGGGGTTATGTTTTGAACAAAGTTGAATCTACACTACCCGAGGATGCTTCCATATCAATATGACTATTTATGGCTTTGCTGTTCTTGAGACGATGATTTTTTAAGATTTTTTCCTCTATATTCCTATGTTAAATTTTGATCAACCATTGTGACCCTACCCTACACCCGGGGGTCATGATTAGAACAAATTTGAATCTACACTACCTGAGAATGCTTCTATATCAATACCCGGTATGACTAGTCATGGCTTTGAGAAGAAGATTTAAAAAAAAAATTCTTATATATTCCTATGTAAAATTTTGATCCCCTATTGTGGCCCCACCCTATCCCCGGGGGTCATGATTTAAATAAATTTTGATCTACCCTACCTGAGGATGCTTCCATACCAATATGACTAATCATGGCTTTGCTGTTCTTGAGAAAAAGATTTTTAAAGATTTTTTCCTATATATTCCTATGTAAAATTTTGATCCCCCATTGTGACCCTACCCTACACCCTGGGGTCATGATTAGAAAAAATTTGAATCTACACTACCTGAAGATGCTTCCATATAAATATGATTAATCATGGCTTTGCTGTTCTTGAGAAAAAGATTTTTAAAGATTTTTTTCCTATATATTCCTATGTAAAATTTTGATCCCCCATTGTGGCCCACCCTACCCCCAGGCATCATCATTTGAACAAATTTGAATCTACACTATGTAAAGATGATTTCTTAAAAGTTTCAGCTTTTTGGCCCTGTGGTTCTTGAGAAGAAGAGTTTTAAATAATGCAACCAAATTATCACTATTTCTAAATTATCTCCCCTTGAATGAGGTTGTGGCCCTTCATTTTAAAAGATTCGAATCCCCTTCACCCAAGGATACTTTGTGGCAAGTTTGGTTGGAAATTGGCCCAGTGGTTATTGAGAAGTCGAAAATGAGAAAAGATTACGACGGACAGACAGACAGACAGAAAGCTAGACAGACAGACAGACAGACGGACAGACGGACTACAGACAAAATGTTATCAGGAAAGCTCACTTGAGCTATCAGCTTAGGTGAGCTAAAAGTGCCTCAAGAGGCTCTTAAATAGATAAATGTTGTTAGGAAGTACATTATTACATGCGTAGACCTCCATCTTAGCCACATTGTTAACATCATAATAAATATCCTTGTTTAATATCAATAAGCTTATTATTTCTTAATTTTCATCAAACTAAGGAAGTGCAAAAATTGGAAACAGATAATTATTTGCTGGAAATAAAAACAAAAGCTCAAAGACACGTTTATGTAAGGACTAAAACATTATGCCATACGAAACATTTCCACATTTTGATTTTTTTTACCGTAGAGTCATTATTTATTACCAAAAGTTCTACGTGTGAAAATATGGGGAATTATATTTTAAATTCTTCGGAAGATCAAGAAGGCATAATTAATAGTTATTAAGATGCAATCATCCTCAGGTAGTGCATATTCATGTTTGTTCAAATCATGACCCCCTGCGGTATGGTGGGGCCACATATAGGAGATCGAAGTTTAATTTCATTGGAACATAAGGGAAAATGTTTGAAATCTTTTCAAGAACAATAGGGCCATGATTGGATGCAACCATTCACATGCAGTGCAGATTCAAGATTGTTTAAATCATGGCCCCCGGGGATAAGATGGGGCCAAAAAAGGGGATTAAAATTTTAATAGGTAAATTGAAAATATTTTTATTAAAAATAGCAGGGCAATACTAAATTTAATTTATATGAAAAAATTCCAAAGTTGTGTAGATTCGATTTTTTTCTTCAAATAATAGATCCTGAGGTTACCGTATAAAGCTAAAATAAGGAAGCAGTTTTCACCTAGTACATGTTTACTTCTTCGATCAGCAGAACAGCAGTTAAGGACATGTAAGTCATAATAATATTGAGGAATCCCACGGTTGTATTGATTCATGTTAGGTTATGTCATGACCCTTTGGTGCTAAGATGGGACCAAAATACGGATAAAGAATTTTTTCATTTGAGTCAAGGTATATTTTGTTTATCCTGTGTTGAAGAACAGCAGGGCCAATGTCAGATTTAGATTACTGTGACCTATGGGCTCTTGTTTACTTACTTTGCAGCATCATCTTTACAAGTTTAGGAAAGGTAATCTAAAGTAACACATGCAAAGTCTTCAACAAATTTATATTACCCGATGTCATGCACATGGGACTGACCTCTGAAGAAGCATAAATTGAAATGAATGTTAACAAGACTAGCTGACAGACTGTCATATATGTGTTAGAGTACTCTTAGTAAGGAGTCAATTGTTTTTCTGGCCTTGTTGTGTCAATTTCCTGTCAAGTACAAATGGTTGCCTCTTTTTAACTGCGTCATTATTTCATCTGAACATGTTTACGTGGTTTATAGGTTTTTTTCTCTCCCTGAGAGAGAGAGAGAGAGAGAGAGAGAGAGAGAGAGAGAGAGTTTGAGAGAGTTTAAAATTACTTAAAGTGGGAATATTAATCTTATAAAGACTTTGTTAAGTGAATTGATCTCGCCTAAAACATATTAACAGAGAACACGGATTTTAAGTAAAAAAAAAATCTGATTTTGAATATCTCACAATATTTATTTCACATACCGGGATATATGTTAAAAACGTTAAAATAAAATTCAATATTATTCAATACATGTAGTAATATTTGATGAAAGGTTCGTTCAAATATCAAAATTATTTTAATATAATTAAGAATTTAGCATTTATACGCACTTAAATTCTTGGATTTAATGCAAGGTAATTCATGAACATGCTAGTGAATTAATAATGTAAATTTCCTTTCAGTGCTTAATTATGTGCAAAGAATGTATTATACAGACATTGTATGTGTGACTAGATTTATTTGTGGCACACTTGTGGTTTTTAATATAATTAATATTATCATTTTTACATCAAAATTAACTCCCAAGCTTCTTTTAATTTAATAAATCTTAAGAATATATATCTATATATATATATATTTTATTTTTACAAAATTAAAGGTCAAATCAAGTTTTTAAGCTGACATTTGTTTTAACTTCTATACCATCCAGGTAATTTTAACCTGCATTAATTCAAGGAGAGCGATCTCATCTACATTTGGAGAACCCAAACCTAAGATGAAGAAACCTGGCCTCCTTTTCTCCCTAGTGATTGTAGTGCTGGGACTAGGGATCCTTCTTACATTGCTTAATATCTATGAGCTTTATAAAATGAGGGAAACCGGAGTGTTACAACAGGCTAATCTCCCACAGGTGGAGGGAAGGACTGGAAATTATGCTGTCAGGGTGCCTATAGTGTGGGTGGAGGGCAAAAAGGTAGGTCAAGTGACTTGTTGGAGGTTGTCTGCCCTTAAGTCTTTTGTAGATTTAAACTAGGGATGTCAATTTTATTCGGACAGCTTAGTCGAATAGTCGGAGGCTTTAGTCGAACGATAGTCGAATATTCGTTGAAATTTAAATTAATTTTTCATGTCATTTTCACTATATTTGTCTTTTATAGACTAGTTGTACAATATTTAACCTACGCTATCACCATTATACAACGGATTTCTAAAACGTAAACATTTTCGGAGTACAATGAATACTGTACATCTACACGATCCAATGCATTTGATTTCAAAAATTAATATAATATTAATTTACTGCATATTTTATCTAAATGCAGGATATCAAACGCTCGCATTTGTCCTTTCTTTTCATAACGATTGTACATGTACCCGTTAATTGAAGCCATTTCTACAATGTACGTGTCGTGCCAGTGTCCTTTGACAGGTAAACAATTAAAGCGTGCCTCTTATAAAAACAGAGAGAGCTTGCGATAAATTTTAATTTTGAGATTTTGTCTAAACAAACAATACACTGCATGATATTAATATCAGAAAGAAACAGCATTTAATTACGCTCATAACTGTCACCCAATTTACACGTACTTACAATTTTGTAACAGCTGTTTAATTATTCTTTATGAATAGTTGCATTACGTCAGATCTTATGGTATTGCAGGTTGAAACTTTATAATAATTTGAATCTACAAAACCAAACAATTCTTGAACGTGATAACAACATTTTTCTTTACGGCTCTGCTTTTTTGGCATTTTTGTGGAGAACTTATATTACTAGGAATGTGTACTGTGTATATGTTTGATGGATTCGGCATATAATACATCATATTTGATGTTCCACTGCAGAATACAAGTTCAGTTTTACATAACCTTGATAACGTACTTTTAACTGTTTTTCCATCCTGGCATCTTTTTAAGTATCTCAAACTGTAGGTTTGGAGGAATAAATCGACATACAAATAATTTCCTTTGAACAGTTAAACCATACCCTGAGTTTTACTTACGAGAACATTGAATTGTAAATGAAATGGTCAAATCCACGTTTATTACCTTGAATTTAAAATTACTTTTATGTAACACATTTTTAACGAATAACCGATTAAAGAAATTTTAGTCGATAGTCGGTATGATCGAATGATGGTCGAGTACTCGAATATTCGTTGACATCCCTAATTTAAACACAATTCACATATAGCCAAAAATAATAAAATCAAATTGTCTACGATTTTGCCTTCTGTTGAATGGACTTTTGAGCTTGAATACTGTTCGTTATCTCCACATATTTCACTTCTTTACCAAGTAAATGCTTGTAGCTTTTTAAATAAACAGAAAATTAGAATGTGTATTTATTTTCCTATTATATGTGAATGAATTTGATGAGTTTGAATAGAAGTATAATAATAATATGTTACAAAATTGAAAGTTTAAAATTTGGCCATTATCCATATTTGCAGTATTTGAGAGGATAGGATATGTTATGTTTTGTATATTTCAGCTAGAGTCTGGATACTTGAAGTATGTGTTTGCAGTATTTGAGAGGATAGGATATGTTTTTTTTTTATATAATTCAGCTGGAGTGTTGATTCTTTAAGCATGTATTTGCAGTATTTGAGAGGTAGAATATGTTATGTTTTATATATTTAAGCTAGAGCCTGGATATTTGAAGCATGTGTTTGCAGTATTTGAGAGGATAGGATATGTTGTGCTTTATATATTTCAGCTAGAGTCTGGATACTTGAAGCATGTATTTGCAGTATTTAAGAGGATAGGATATGTTGTTGGTGATGGCGAGTCTGATTGGGATGTACTCTGGTCACATGAATATCCGTTTGTAAAGCTGGCCAAAAAAATCTCAAATCTCAAGCCTCATCAGAAGGTATGTATTGTGTTTAAAGATTTAAAACTTAAAAAAAAACAACAACTTAAAAGTTTTTGTTTTATATTTTTCTCCAGTAAGGTCAATAAAAGTGGGTAAAGTTATCTCAGCCAGATTCAGGATACATGCAGTCACTGATCTGTGTGTTAAGGTGAATTATTCCTTTGCTTCAAATATCACCAATTTTTTTTTTAAATTCCCAACATTGATTTTTATCAACAACAATAACATTAGATTCAAATGGAAAATTGTTTGAAGAATGGAGCGTTGCTTGCTTTTTCAGAAATGAATATTATGTCTAAAAATTTCTGAAAACTTGATATGGTAAATAGAAAGATCAGTAATTTCTTTACCTCACAATAACATAAAAAATGTGAAGTATATATGAAAATAATATTTACTATCATACCTATCTAATTCACATTAGAAAACATAAGAAGTTTTGCTTTTTAAATCAGAATATCACTTTGTTTTCTGTGCTTGTAAAATAAAATGAATCCATCTAAAAGTGTTATCTTTTCATTATCGTTCTTGAAAATATTTTTATTGAAACAAAATATCAATTAATTGATTATAAAAATTCTGCATCTGAAATTTCTATATCAATTAAAAGACTAATACGTTAAAAGATAGAAATATCTCAATTTTCACAGTTTAAAGTATAAATAATTTAAGTAAACTATTATAAGTAATTTATGAAAATATTGGCATAAGAAACTAGAAATCAACATTTGTACGATAGATCAGGCTTAAATGAGTTGACTATAAAATGGTCCTCATTATTAAACTCTGATAAGACAATTCATTGAATTGCTTGGAATTACTTCCTCGGAAAGTTATCTCTCTTATCAGAGGGATATTACACTTTTAACAAGTTATATGTCTAAGAACTGAGTGACTAATATCGGTTTAGATCAGTTTATGTGTACATATATATATATATATATATATATATTAATATTTAAATCTATTATGATTGTTTGAGAAATAACATTTTAAATTATTTTATGATGAACATTATGTGAAATGTCACCCCTATTCTCACCTGAGTACAGGTAAACCATTTCCCTGGGTCAGGTTACATAACCAGCAAGGTCAATCTGGCAGTCTCCAAAAATCCCTTTATACCCAGGGCCTTCAAGATCCCCAAGGAAAAGGACAAATTTCTTCAATATGTAAGTCAGAGTGTAGTTAAATTAAGTCAGATATACAATATGTTATCAGAGTGCAATTAATCAGGTCATATATACAATTTGTAAATCAGAGTGCAATTAATCAGGTCAGTTTTGCAATATGTACGGCAATGTCAGTGGCGGATCCAGAAATTTTAGAACGGGGTTAAAAGCCTTGAAGCCCCAAGTAGGTCCTAGGTGAAGCATTGTCTGGGCACAGGTATCAAACCCCTGAAAAGCTGCTGAATTATGACAAAATAAGATGTACACATATTTTGTTACTTAATATTATTTGGAATTCATTACTTCATCTACACAAAATATTTTTTAAAAAACATATTTAACCTCAAAACTTCATCTTAGATGAACATTTCCCTAATATAATCAGCAATGTACAAAAGCACAAAATGGATTGAGGTACTTTCAATACTAGGCCATTACTCAATTTGAAATGGTTATAACATAAATACAGTGTTTTAGTTGTTCATTAGTTTGTAATTAATTGATACGCATTATTATGAAAGCTACCTTACAGGCAGAGGAGCACCCAGACACCCTGTGGGTCAAGAAAAGAAACATTCACAGAGGAATCAAGATAAAAAATGTACAGGGTTAGTACTCCAGGGGAATCAAGATATAATTTGTACAAGGTCATTAATCCAGGAATCTCAAGATCTCGAGATCTAACATGTACAGAGTCAGTATTCTAGGAATCAAGATCTAACATGTACAGCATCATTAATCTAGGAATCAAGATCTAACATGTACAGGGTCAGTATTCTAGGGGAATCAAGATCTAACTTGTACAGGGTCATTACTCTAGGAATCAAGATCGAACATTTACAGCATCGTAAATCTAGGCATTAAGATCTAACATGTACAGGGTCAGTATTCTAGGAATCAAGATCGAACATTTACAGCATCATAAATCTAGGAATCAAAATCTAACATGTACAGGGTCAGTATTCTAGGGAAATCAAGATCTAACATGTACAGAGTCAGTACTCTAGGAATCAAGATCGAACATTTACAGCATCGTAAATCTAGGAATCAAAATCTAACATGTACAGGATCAGTATTCTATGGGAATCAAGATTTATCATGTACAGAGTCAGTATTCTAGGAATCAAGATCGAACATGTACAGCATCATAAATCTAGGAATCAAGATCTAACATGTACAGGGTCAGTATTCTAGGGGAATCAAGATCTAACATGTACAGAGTCAGTACTCTAGGAATCAAGATCGAACATTTACAGCATCGTAAATCTAGGAATCAAAATCTAACATGTACAGGGTCAGTATTCTAGGGGAATCAAGATCTATCATGTACAGAGTCAGTATTCTAGGAATCAAGATCTAACATGTACAGCATCATTAATCTAGGAATCAAGATCTAACATGTACAGGGTCAGTATTCTAGGGGAATCAAGATCTAACATGTACAGAGTCAGTACTCTAGGAATCAAGATCGAACATTTACAGCATCATTTATCTAGGCATTAAGATCTAACATGTACAGGGTCAGTATTCTAGGAGAATCAAGATCTAACTTGTACAGGGTCATTACTCTAGAGGAATCAAGATATAACTTGAACAAGGTCATTAATCTAGGAATCAAGATCTAACAAATACAGGGTCAGCACTCTAGGGAATCAAAATCAAACATGTACAGGGACAGTTCTCTAGGAATCATAATCAAACACTTACAGGATCATCCATATAAGAATCAAGATCAAACATGTACAAGGTCAGTTCTCTAGGGGAATCGAGATCTAACATGTACAGGGTCAGTACTCCGGGTGAATCAAGATTTAACTTGTACAAGGTCAGTACTCAAGAGAAATCAAGATGAAACATTAACAGAATCATTAATCTAGGAATCAAGATCTAACATGTACAGGGTCAGTACTCTAAGGGAATCAAGATTTAACTTGTACAAGGTCAGTAATCTAGGAATCAAGGTCAAACATGTACAGGGTCAGTATAAACTAAGAATGAAGATCAAACATGTACAGGGGTAGAGGTCTAGAAATCAAGGTCAAACGTTACATGGTCAATACTCGAGGTATTAGATCAAACATATACAGAGCCAGAACTCAGGGAATCAAGATCGAACATGTACAAGGTCAGTACTCTAGGGGAATCAAGATCTAACATGTACACGGTCAGAACTCTACGGGAATCAAGATCGAACATGTACAGGGTCAGTACTCTAGTAATCAAGATCAAACATGTACAGGGTCAGTACTCTAGTAATCAAGATCAAACATGTACAGGGTCAGTACTCTGGTAATCAAGATCAACATGTACAGGGTCAGTACTCTAGTAATCAAGATCAAACATGTACAAGGTCAGTACTCTAGTAATCAAGATCAAACATGTACAGGGTCAGTACTCTAGTAATCAAGATCAAAATGTACAGGGTCAGTACTCTGGTAATCAAGATCAACATGTACAAGGTCAGTACTCTAGTAATCAAGATCAACATGTACAGGGTCAGTACTCTAGTAATCAAGATCAACATGTACAGGGTCAGTACTCTAGTAATCAAGATCAACATGTACAGGGTCAGTACTCTGGTAATCAAGATCAACATGTACAGGGTCAGTACTCTAGCGATAATTAATTCGTTCAATTATGTAAATCACACTTCACCAGACTACACCCGATAGACCGGACGCAATTCATAGCGCTCCGGATTTCTTTGTTCACAACTGTTTATAAACTCCAAATTAAACATGTAACATTGTAAATATTTAGTGTTTGGTAGTTTAGTAGTAGTGCTAGTTGTTTTTGCTTCTCTATTTCCTTTGTTTTTATGACTTCTTAACTTTTTTCTTTGTCCTGAGGAAGGGACAGGTTGTCCCGAAAATTTGACAATTATTATTGTTCGTGTCGTTGGTCATTTTTAGTGCTTTATATAAATTTCCATCCGTGACCTTGTATCTACTTAGTAGATCCGACACTTAGGATATACAGTGTTGTTGGTTTTTAGTGCTTTATATATATATATATATATATATATATATATATATATATATATATATATATATATATATATATATATATATATATATATATTACCAGGCATTGGTGCAAGATACCAGATGTTGGTATTTACTTTATATGATATTACTATATTGAAAATTACCAGCATTGCTAATATCACAAGTTTTGGTGTTTTTACTTAGACATTATAGAAACAGTTTAAAAATCACAATATAATGAAAATTATGATTAATTTGTTGTATATTACGAAGAGATACAAAACAGATATTCGAGCAACATGTTGTCAGACCTTAAGCGAGTAACTTCCCTAATGTTTTCTTACAGACCTGGAGTAACCTTCCTTTTTTTCAAATAACTAGAGTAACTTTCTTGTATTTTTAAAAGAACTAGACTTGACAGAAGAAGGTTCCTTTGTTCAGGTGTTTGTGGACCGACCATTTCTTATTGATGGCAGGTAAGATATATACGGTAATCAATTTGTTTTCTAAAAAAACCCCGCACATATAAAAAGTTCTCCAATTCTTCCAATGAGTATAACTAAATAGTGTGTGAGAAGAAATTTTTTAATTTATTTTTTTTATATCATCAATTTCATTGTGTGCCCAGCTTACTGTGAAACTGACACAAGGAAACAAGATGCACTTGACAATATAGAGTTTCATGTAAGTCTGTTTCAGAAGGATGTATATTTAACTGCTCATACGGTAGTTCTAAAAATAACATATTGAAATTGATGTGTACATGAATGTTTTTGTAATTTGTTTTATTGTTAGAAAAGTTCAAAATAAACTCAGTTGAAAGCTAAGCCATATTTGTAACCTCTTTCTTATACTGATGTACGAGGGTTGTCTGTTTAATTCTTAGACAAATTGGCTAGAGTAAGCAATAATCAGTGCTGCACTCCTTAATTTTCACTACTTATCAGCACATTATTAGGAAATATACATAGTCACAAAGATATATGGCTCAGTCAAATAAGCAAAAAATAGCATTTTATTTTATAAATGGTATTATGGTGCACGGATGCTTAAGTCAAAATGTCTTTTTCAACATAATATATATGTTTTATTTGTTTCGATAATCTGATAAATATATGTTGGATCTGCACCAATACAGCCTGCAATACTGAATCAGGAAAGGAACTAATCTCTCATACACAGGGGGCCTTCTGAAATCTTACCAAATTCAACTAAAGAGACTATCTCGTGAACAGTCTTTCATTACTCCGGTAGCCATTTATGTATGTATGTTTTGTCTATCATGGGGCTCTAAGTCAAAACTTCCTTTTTAAAAGTTGTCCATGTCATATTAATATCAAAGCTCAAGCGATATTTCTCATATTTGTTTGTCTTATCTCAAAAAGTCTGTGGAGATGCCAGTTGTAAATCTACATAGAGGTGAACTGCTCTCAAGTGCACCATGACGTTATCGAAGGTCATCATTTTTCGTTTGTTGTGCTTACCAATGTTTCATTTCAACAGATCGAGACACAGACAAAAATTATGCAAATGCCTTGAACTTCTCAAAATGATGACATTTTAGAAAATAGTAATTCTTACTGCAACCTGATTTATTTTATGCTTTTTATTTTGAAATAAAAGCATATTCTCCTATGAAAAGCTGATTTTTTAGTTGTGCTTCCTAGGACTGGGCTCATTCAAGTACGATAAAAATTTTATTCTTGTCTATATTTTGTCAAAAAAAATTATGCAATACTCAAATATGATAGAAAAAGCCTTGCTGAAAAATTTAAGCTCATTCTTTGCCCCCCCCCCCCCCACTGAAAGTAGGAGATATTAATTTAAGTCTGTCTGTCCGCCGTCTGTTTGTCATACTGTTTGTGTAAAACTTTCATTTCTCTGATTTTTCAGTGAAATTAAATACACAACTCCCTTTGGCCTAAAAAAACATTATTGATTTTTAGATGAAAGGTCAAATATGAAGGTCAGAAATTCATAACACTTTCGTTTCGTTTCTAAATTTTATCTTAAAAAAGCATTGAAATATTGCAATGAAATATTATATGATACTCCTTATTGCTTTTAAAAGACCCCGATTGATTTTGATGTCAACAGGTCAATTGACAGGATCAAAAATTCATCTTGCAAACAAAGGTTCCCAGATGATAACTTTAGTTGTCTTTGAGCTTTTCAATGAAGTTGTATATCATAAACTAGTTACTTAAAGAAGATCCCTACTGATTTTGTGGTCCAAAGGTCAAGGTGAAAAATCATACAGAGCAAAAATGGTTTTCAGATAACTTTATTTTTCTTTGATCTTTTTCTATGGCCAGATAACTTTATTTTTCTTTGATCTTTTTCTATGAAAATTTATATCATAACTGCCAATGTCTTAAAGAAGACCCCTTTTTATTTTTAGTCGAAAGATCAAAGTAAAAAACTCCTACCTTGCAATAAAGTTCCTGGTTATAACTTGATTTCTCTTTGAGGATTAGCAATGACATTTGATACTATTAATCAAAATACTTAAAAAAAGACTCCTATTGATTTTGAGTTAAAAAAGACAAAGACTAAGGGCAGTAACTTATACATGTATATTGCATACATAGTTTTCAGATGATAACTTTAGATCATGAAGTTCTTTTATCTTTGAAAAACACCTATTGACGTAAAGACCAAGAGCCGAAAGGTTAAGATTAATTTTTTTCTTTCAACATCTGCATATTTTTTTCAGTTCTCCCACCCTCTTCCCTTTTACTTAAGCAAGGACACAACTTCTCTGAATTAACTTTTTTTAAAAAAATATTTTGTCCACAAATTACCGGAAACCCTCATGGTTTATAATTTTATAAATTAAAACTGATTACAGGAAGTTTGACATTGGAGTGTACACCATATTGACATCTATAAATCCACTAAGAGTGTATACTATAGAGTCTGAGGCTTCAATCAGGTGAGTATAATTTGACGTTAGAGTGTACACCTTATAGACATCCATAGATTCACTGAGAGTGTGTACTCTAGAATCTGAGGTTGTGTTCAGGTGAGTATAATTTGATTGATTGATTGTATGTTGTTTAACGTCCCATTCGAGAATTTTTTCACTCTTATAGAGACGTCACCATATACCGGTGAAGGGCTTCAAATTTTGACCTTTACTTGGCACTCAGGACCATTGAGCAGTGAGGGTTCTTTATCGTGCCAACGCCTGCCGTAACATGGGGCCTCGGTTTTTAAGGTCTCATCCGAAGGACACTAGAGTATAATTTGACATTGGAGTGTATACCATTTTGACATCCATAGATTCACTGAGAGTGTATACAGTAGAGTCTGAGGTTTTGTTCAGGTGGGTATAATTTGAAGTTGGAGTATAAACCACATTGACATCAATAGATGCACTGAAAAGGTATATATTCTATGGCATGTCAAACGTTGCAATATTCGATCTTTTCCATTTGTATTGTATAACTTTCCATTTGTATTGTATAATTTTTATTTGTATTGTATAATTTTTCATTTGTATTGTATAATTTTTCATTTGTATTGTATAATTTTCAATTTGTATTGTATAATTTTTATTTGTATTCTATAATTTTCCATTTGGATTTTATAATTTTCCATTTGGATTGTATAATGTTTATTTGTATTCTATATTTTCCATTTGTGTTGTAAAAAAAATCATTTGTATTGTATAATTTTTCATCTGTATTCTATATTTTCCATTTGCATTGTATAATTTCTTATTTGTATTGTATAATTTCTTATTTGTATGCGATAATTTTTCATTTGTATTGTATCCGAGGATTGTTTATTTATTTCGTTACGAAGGATGTCATTGGTCATAAAATTTAGTCTGTATAAAGGTCTCAGGTGCCCATCACAAACTTAGTCTGGTACCCTTCCCACAATTCCGATCGCGCACTCTCTACAAACACAAACTCGGCTCCTCTATTTGTGGTGCATGCTAAGGGACGACCATTTGATTCTCGGGGGGTGTCGAATCCGATTATTCATTTTCATTCTCTCGCAGGAGAGAATATTTATTTCCAATATGACCAGAGACAAGGAGAAAAACAAAAAGAAGAAAATCCGCCCAAACCCGAAAACTCAGTTTTTTGGGGGTGGGGGTAGTTACCACCACTCAAGGTCAATTTATTTATTTTCTCAGTCAGCATTCCTAAGGACAGATTATTTATTTGCCATCTACCAGCGCTCCCTTTTTAGAATCCAATGACCGTCTAACATGCACGCAAATACATATGCCGCCGAAATATGGCTGAAATATTGCCGACTCGGCGTTAAACAATAATCAATCAATCAAGCAAGCAAATACATATCAGCCCAGTTTGCTTTAAGCATCCGGAACATCTTCAACCCGATACAGGCTGAAACTTGACCAATGAAATCCTTCGTAACGAAACAAATAAACAGTCCGCGGATACAATACAAATGAAAAATTATCGCATACAAATAAGAAATTTTACAATACAAATAAGAAATTATACAATGCAAATGGAAAATATACAATACAAATAAAAATTATACAATACAAATGAAAATTATACAATACAAATAGAAAATTATAGAATACAAATAAAAATTATACAATACAAATGAAAAATTATACAATACAAATAGAAAACTATACAATACAAATAAAAATTATACAATGCAAATGGAAAATTATACAATGCAAATGCAAAAGATCGAATATTGCAACGTTTGACATGCCATAATATTCGAGAGTCTGAGACTTTATTCATGCCAGTTTAACTTGATGCATTGACATTCATATTTTGTAAAAATAGAACCCAAAGCTGAAAAGAATGGGGGAGTAGATACATGACACATATGCATGATTTTTTTTTTTGTTTTTTGAATGTACAATAATAAGTACATACATGTATGTGATAAACATATGTTTATCAGAGATCTTTTGTCCCAAGTATTAAGACCAATTTCATCACGGATAAAAATAAATTTTTCTGCATTGTAGTCATTGCACAGTTTTTCTCATATATTTACAAAATGTTCACTGGAAAATGTTCTGTATTAACTAATGTTAAGTAGATATACATACTAAATTATGCCTTATGTCTAATTTTTAGCTGTATAGCAGTGACATTATAATATTTGTAGGTTCTGTTCCCAGGATTATTACCCTTTTGATGCCCGTAACATCAGCAAGTATGTGGTGGGAGACGCCTTCACTCCAGTCTGGAAGGTAATCTTTGTCATGTTTATAAAATAAAAATCTGCAATTATCCTGACTACTTTATTGTATCTGCATAAAATACCTTTTTTGTAAAATAGTTCTTTTGACTTCAAAAGTGAGACTAAATTGACACTAATTCAGGTCATTAATATATATATTGTAGATAATCTTTTTAAAGAATACAAATACATGTATACGCTTGAATGAAATTTTCTCAAACAGATTTTTTCGTGTATTATTATGTGGAAAATAAAGTTCTCGCTAATAAAACGTGATTTACAGTAACTAATTGTGTCTTCAATTTTACCACTTTAATCATGAAGGTTTTAACTTTATAAATACGAGAATATTTTTTGGATAATAGGGATAAAATATCATATGTAATGGTTCTAAGAGAGATGACATGAGTGAATGGTCAATTACTCAAGAATGAATAATTTCTAAAGGAAAGTTTACTAATTACTGATATGAAATTTTTTTTTATAGATTCCATCCCTGAAAAAGCTGAATAGAGAATTAAATTTCAGCTTTAAGGGATCATTTGATGCTTATTTGGAAAGGAAAGGTGAGAAAAAATTGTATTGTGTAAAAATACCTGGATTTATCTGTATTCATTTAAAGTTGTTTATTTTTAAAAATAACTACAGTGTAGTTTCTTAATAATCTATGGCAAAATAAGAAATAGTAGGACTGATTTTAGAGTGATTCCCCTTGTTACAATATGCATAATGAAGCATTCAGCAGACGGCATATTTCTGGAAAACGGAGATGTCAGAAATTTACAACAGATAAATCTCCTAAATTTATATGAAAGCGGAACCACATCAACACAAAAAATTTGGGAAATAACAAACATACTGAGATCTTCCATTAACGATAGATCTAATCTGAAGAGATTCTAAGAGGGGAGCTTGGAGATGCGGTTACCAGGGTTTTGTCAAAAGAAAAATTTTGACATAAATGACATCAGATGGGTAAGATGGGTATATAAAAATTGCTGCTTCTCATCCTCAGTGGTCAGCACAACAAATTGTGAGTGTATGTGAGTGGAGAGGACCAGCTTTAGTGTCCAAATGGACTAGGAGTCAGACATCGGCTCAAAGCAATTATTTTAAACCCATGCCACAAAAGGTGCTATTAATGACTACTGAACATAAACAGAGACGAGAGGCCTGATGCATCACACATCAACATGACAACTTTGACAACGTGAAAACTAAATACTGTGGAATCATCATTGATCGTGGGGGATTAATGTTCATGGATTTCATGGGTAAAGCTAACCCACAAATTTATATTCCCATGAATATTGATACACACATACATTGAACACGGTAGTTATCTATCATATTAAGTATTACCCATGAAATTACGTCCCCAGGAACCATGAAGAATTATTATTCCAGATTAGATAGTATGCATTGACACATCGCTTAAAGTATAGAGAGAACATGGTACATTCACTGACTATTGATCTCATTTACATTGAACTGAAAACCTTGAATTTATTATCCATATGAATTTAGTCGTAAATTGTCCATAAATGAAAGAAATATCACTAAAACGAATTCCGGCCGAGTTTTTGTGCACATACTTTAATATAATTATTGTATTTATCTTAGCAAATGTTCTATACTTGATTCCTCAAGATCATGATTAGGTCTATCAACTTCATAAACATGCATACATGTACTTACTCTTATATTATTTAAAAAAATATACCAGAACCCACATGAACAATGAGATTTGGATTATAAATGCAGTAAGGGAGATAACTTTGGCTGTGCCTTGTAGGTCACAATGTTAGGAAGTTGTGGCGTGATATTTCTGCTGCCATCAAGACTGTTTACTTACAGAAGGAGGCGGCCATCATTTCCGCTACAAATATGTACTCTTCTTCAAGGTCAGTACATCTTATATCAGGACTTTGTTTAACAATGGCTATAAAATACATTATATTCTCTATAAAATTTAATTAACATGTGAAGTAAGAGTTTAGTATTTATACTGCTTTGTAGAAATTTCTTTGAATTGGTTCGATTTGACTTTATCCTAGATGAGGATTTAAATGTGCACCTTATGGAGGTAAGTAGCTTTACAGAAATTATAGACTGTGTTAAAGGATTAATACATACATACATACTTTTTTCAGAATCTGTAGCATTTTTGTTATACATTTACTGTAAACTTGGAAATTTACCTGTTGTGTTAATTACGCAAATTAGAAGCAAGAACATTACGCGTTTTGGTAATTCCTGCAATACTAGGATTATTTATTATTAAAACTGAATAAAATATGCTGCTTAAAGGTGTTTGTACGTGGGGGATGTTTACACAAAGGCTGTTTTATGGTATATTTAACGTTAATTTTCATGTTTACAGTTTTTGTCTATATCATTGAATAAAACATGTGACTGAGCAAATAATTCATTATGAGGTACATGAAAATGTAAATGAAATTGCATACTCTTTTCACCCAGTTAAAGAGGAGAAAAAATAATGGACAGAACAAAGTAATATCCTTTTGATGGCTGGAGATTTTAAAGAATGTTCATCTGAAAGGAGGGTAGTCCAAAAAATATAATCATTTAAAAAAATACATACCACTGTTACAATAATTCCCTGCATCAAGAAAACGTATATTTTATGTGCTACAGAATGAACATTGGGATCGATCCTATAGTCATACATAAATTTTACACATTTTCAACTTCTCAAGAATCGTTTTTATCAATTTCAATCAAACTTGCCGCAAAGTATCCTTAGGTAAAGGGGATTCAAGTTAAATGAAGGACCAGAAAAGATGAAACTTACATGAAGCTTCCTGACATAGTGTAGATTCAAGTTTGGTCATATCATGACCCTCAGGGGTAGGGTGGGGTTACAGAAGAGATCAAAGTTTTAAATAGGAATACATGTTAATAGGAAAAAATCTTAAAAAATCTTCTTAAGAATGGCAGGGTCATGATATGCCAGCATCCTCAAGTTATTTAGATTCACCTTAATTAGGGATCAAAGTAGGAATTGGAAAAATCTTTAAGAATTGTTTATTGTAATCTGCATAAAAGACCTTTTTTTGCAGAACAGAAGCAGAGCTAATGTGATGTTAAGGTGTCTTTCGTCCATCCGTCTGTTCTAGCTTTCTGTCTGTCTGTCTGTGAATAATTTTCCAAAATGCTATTTCTCCTCCACTACACTAAGATACATAATTCTGTGTATCAGTTTTTGATTTTGATGAACAGAGTTGCGATAGTTAGTGAAAAATATAAATTTCTATGAAATACTTTCAAAACGCTACTCCTCCTATAATTTTAATCTGATTAAAAAAAAAGACTTTGGACAAAAGTAGGTTGAAAGAAAACATATGGAGATAACAAACAGTATTCAAGCTCAGAAGTCCATTAAGCAATACAAACTTTGGAGCAGAGCAAACACGGACCTCTAAAACATCAGAGGTGGGATCAGGTGCCATAAAGGAGTGAGCATCCTCTGCCGACCGGTCACACCCGCCATGTGCTCTAAATGCTACTCCTCCGACAGTTTTAGTCTGATTGCAAGTAATCTTGCAACAGAAAGAGACTTGACCAAGGATCATCATTCTATTTATTGCTGTTGCAAAGTTTCAAGTCCAAGTGCTTTGTTACAAGTACAAAACAGTAGAGCTACAATCTCGTCAGAGACTTCTGTGGTGCTTACTGTATCAGATCTACATTGGAAGTTTGGTGATGTTAAGATGCTTTCGAGAAAACCAATAACGTTTTATGCATGGTTCCATATTGTCCCGACGTCATATTTGCCAGGCCCGTAGCAATGGTATCAAAAGGGAGGGGGGGGGGGGTCCCAAAAAATCTGACAAGCAAAAAAAAAAAAAAAAAAAACAAACCTAATCAACTGTCCATATCCTGGAATCTGCCAGTGCTCAAACCTAGATACCCAAAAAATTGGAGGGGGGTGGGGGGGGGGAGGGGGGGGGGGGTAACCAGCATCCCAGCATCTTAAGGAAAATTAGTCAAAGCAAAATACTATACTCAGAAAAAAGGGGCAGCTTCCCCTTCTACAGGCCTGTTTGCAAGATAGGAACCATAATTATATCAATTATATTGATAACGTTAATTACAAAACGTAGATTACTTTGTACAAGATTAAATGATGTAAAATGTGTACTGTGTACAGATCAATGCTCGTTTAAATGGTTTACGTGTTTGATTGGTCAGGATGAATGAATAGATTGATATGCAATGACAGTTTTACTTCTATTTTTTAAGTATTGTTGATAACGAAAAACAATTTAATTCTGGTTATTACGCGGTATTTGATTGGATAAAAATTTACTTTATATGGTATTAAATGGGTTGCCTACGTCACAATGACTTGCGTCAAGAACGTATCGATCCGCTTGACGTTACATTTAAATTTTGTACAATTTGATGTCATTTTTTGAGGGCAATCATTTTTTTTACACTAAATGAATGAAAATTAAATTATAAGGGATGAAATTAGGTACCCAATTTATACGGTATAAAGTGGGTTGGAAAAGCTCACGCTTTTTTATAAACCGCTTCGCGTAAACTGCCCAAACACACTTTATACCGCATAAATATGGTAGCTATTAAATAAATTCCTTAACTGGATCCTGAAAACGAACCACTCACCTCTGGTTAAAAGAATATATATTTAACGAGGTTGGATCTTGATATTTAAAGTCTTAAACTTTTTGTCAAGTATATTATTATTCTTTACACACATTGCTTAATTAAAAATAAAAACAAAAAATGAGGGTCAATATGCTTCTTTTGGGGCTACAGTACATTTAATGACTTTTCTGCACTGTAATTTATGTCTTAGTCAAAAATCACATCTTCGATGTTTATTTTATGTTAAAATTGGCTCAATTTTTTCCTGGACTTTCAGAATATATTTACTTTATTTGTAACAATGTAATGAAAGAATTCAGAAGAAATAATTTGATAGATATTTCAGAACCAGCATAAAACATTTCACTGCAAAAAACAGCTCTGTTTGCAACCAGCATGGAAAAATATGAATTTTAAACTTTAAAGTACTGTATATATTTCAAAAGGAAAAAAAATTGATCATTTTCTTCTAAAACTTCCGCCACAAAATATAGTTCCTGTCTTAATCCTATATGAATGGAACTTAATCGCGGTTTTTTCATTGGATATAGTTTAATTTGCATTGTAGAATCCAGATTTAATGTTAGAACTTAAAAATGATGCAGAATTTTCGAAATAAAGGTCCAGACCAAAATCTGCTCAAAAGCTGAAGATCGAACCTCCTTAACAATGTATTTCTGTAACTAATTTGTCATATAACTTTTATTTGTTTCTGGTTGCATTTGATGGACTTGGTTTTGTAAACATGAATTACACAAATTGAGCGACATGTTTATTTTTTTTTTAATTTCACTTTAGACAAAAATCTGAAAATGTGAAAATTCTATATACATGTATTCATCAGGCATTGTTATATTCAAAAGCCATAACTTAATGCATAGCATATAATTGCTGTTTTTTTAAATCAATGGTCCAATCATTGCCTGTTCAGCCTAAGCGAAAGACCGAAAAGCCACTTGTTAGACTACAGGGTTAGGGTTTGGATCTCAGGGGGTTCTTACCTGTGTATTAACACTTAACAATGTTAGTTTGATAACTAGACTTGTCATTAACAAAATACTACAATATATTTACCAATTATTTTAAGAAAAATGTAATTTAAATTGCTTGCGACATCCAAGTAGTATTATGGACAGATTATGTGAGAAAAGGTGTAAAGAGTTCTTATCAAACTGTAAAATGTTTGTGATATATGTCTAACCCATTTCCAAGTGGGTCCAAATTGGTCATAGCTTAACAAATTCATGATATTCAGGTAATTTTTAAAGCCCAGGGCCTCGTTTTTTGTTTTTTTATTTTACTTTAAATGTGCAGTTTTTCTCTCATTTCCCCCTCTTTCTCTTTGTCACCTTGTATGGAGTCTTCTCTTATGACTGTTTACCTGCCTATTAAACAGAACCTTTACCGGCTAAATTTGAACGGTATGAAAATCTGGAAAAAATGCTTTCATGAAATTCCTATGCACAAGGATGTGAAATATAAAGCTTGTAATATTCCAGTATGGTACAACTCAGACATAAAGATTGATAGTAAGAATATTTTTATAAAAAAATTGGTATCTTAAAGGTGTTAAAACTGTTGGAGACTTCCTGTCTGATGATTGTTTTTTTTCTTTCAAAGTCTGCTTTTCAACAAAAATTTAATATTCCTACTTTAAATGTAATGCAGTTCAATAGTGTCATTTGTGTTATTGCAAAATGCTTTAAAAATCTGGCAATTGAGAGAACATCAATAAAGAAAAGTTGCTTGCCTTATTTACCATTTTATTATGAAAATATTTTGTTAAATAATAAATGTACAAAAATTATTTATAATGTCATAAACAAAAATTGTATGCAGCCTACAGCAATTTCAAAGTGGAATGTAGAGTTGACTCCCCATGGAGTGAATGATATATGCACACAAGATGTTTTTCGAGTATGTTTCAAGACTACAAATGATTCTTCTGTACAGTGGTTTCAATACCGACTTGTTCATAGAATTCTTCCTGTTGGATATTATCTTAAAAAAGTTAACATTAAAACATCTGATTCATGCAACTTTTGTAAGGAGAATATTGAAACTATTCAACATGTATTTGTAACTTGTAATGACATAGTGGATTTATGGAGAAACTTGAGTATGCATATCTGTAGAACAACCTCTAAAAGAATTGGTTTTAATATTAAAAATATTATTTTTGGTGAAATACCACTCACTAAAGATAACATGATTATAAACTTTATTAAATTATACACTAAGCAGTATATTTTTTCTTGCTCATCACAATGTAAAAAACCAAACTTTTTTGGCCTTATAAATCATATGAAAATGAAATATAACATTGAGAAAATTGTATCAATCTATAACTCTAAATTATCATTGTTTGAAAAGAAATGGGACTTATGGAAGAAAATGTTTGAACCCAGTTGAAATGTTTTTCTTTTTAACCGATCTATGGAATATTATGGAATGTTTTATATTTGTTTTTTCAATAATTGTTTGTATTTTTTTTAATATGTGAACAACAGATGCATGTATAATGATTTCTGTCCTCTTAAAGCAGCCTTCATATTTCTTCATCATATTTCCAGCTTAATCCGATAAGTGTGAGTGACTCTATGAATGTGTGTGTGTGTGTGCAAAAAATCCAATTTGGCCATTATGCAATTTTATGCTAAGGCTGTGGAAAAGATATTAGCTCTCTGTGGCAATTGACCATTATATGTTTTTTTTTCTGTTAACGTGTCTTAAATTTCCAGGTGAACATGTCTCCTAACCTGTCCTCAGGTCACTTCCCACGAAATGCCGAGATGTATGAAAAAGTAATGTTCAATTTGCTGAGTGTTGTCTTAGTCACTAGGCCAGTCAAAAATGACTTCTTTAAAAGGTATGAGATTCACATTTGATATCTATACAGCACTGAGATTAAAATTAGTAATTGATATGTTTGCTTCCTTAGAAGCTCTCCATTCTGAATTTTGGATAAGTAGAAGGGTTGGATTTCTGACAAAGTCACACAGGACTATTGGGGCTTGATTTAGATAATCTTGTTCCCTTTTTTTTTTTAGCTCAAAGAGACGTTGCACACAGTATCCTTGGGTAAAGGGGATTCAAGTTTGCTTCAATAAAGGTCCAGGGTTTCTTGAAAGGGGAAATAATTAAGAATAGGCACCGGTACGGTAGCCTAGTGGAAGGGCGCTCGCTTTGTGATTCGGAGACCCAGGTTCCATTCTCGTTCGCCGCACCGCGTCAAATCTTAGACATAAACATAGAAAGTGACTGTTCCTTTGCCAAAAGCCCGGTACTAGAAGTGAAAGTCACTAGTCTTTCGGACGAGTCCTTGAAAACTGAGGTCCCGTGTCACAGTAATTGTCGGTACAATGAAGAACCCGCACTGCTCAATGGCCCTGAGTGCCGTGTATAGGTAAAAATTTGAAGCCCTTCACCGTTATATGGTGACGTCTCTATATGAGTAAAAATTTCTCGAATGGGACGTAAAACAACATACATCCATCAATCAATCAATTAAAAATAGTTAAAAATAGAGTTGGTGTCACAAAAAATCTTTTTCTCACGAACCACTGTTTCTAAAAAGATGAAACTTCCTGATAAGTGTTGATTCAAATTTGATGTGGTCACAATAGGTGATCAAATTTTTACATGGGAATATGTATAGGAAAGAAGGTATCTTTCAGACAATTTAGACCACATGTATTGCCCACAAAGATTTTAAGATATGTGTTTTCATAAAGATTTTTACACAATATATCTGAAAACTGAAGTGGGTGATGGCTGTGGACACCATTTTCTAAAGGAAAATAACACATTCAATGAGTCATTTTGAGGTCTTTTCTGTTTCAAATTTTGAATTGTGACAGATTAATGACGTCTTATTTCCAGAACAGACATCCTTTATACCATTTTCTTTCCTGATCATAATCATATATTCAACTCATATTTAAGGAATTTTCAAAACTTTTTGAAACATCAATTTTTTAGGGCATAATAAAGCCAAAACCGTACATACTTATTTCTTTAAAGTCTTCTATAGAACAGCAAGAAGAAATGATTAGTTTACTGAATACAAATTTTCATAAAAGTAACATGTAAATATGGTGCATTATACTAATTATTTACTGATACCTGGAATTTACTTATTTTCATTTTTTATTCAGCCTATTTATATAACCACACCTATATTTCAGATATCATGCAGGTAGGAATTAAATGAATTTCAAAGCTTTGTATTTGTCTTTGATTCGAACAGTTCAGAGGATGAAGCCAATATGAGAGTCTCTGACAAGGACATTTCTGTGTTCCCTGAGTGGTGTCTCAGTAAATCATGTCTACATAGCTGTAGGGAAGAGGTAAGTTAGTTTTATACTCTGTGTTCCCTGAGTGTTGTCTCAGTAAATCATGTCTACATAGCTGTAGGGAAGAGGGAAGTTATTTTTATACTATGTGATCCCTGAGTGTTGTCTCAGTAAATCATGTCTACATAGCTGTAGGGAAGAGGGAAGTTAGTTTTATACTCTGTGTTCCCTGAGTGGTGTCTCAGTAAATCATGTCTACATAGCTGTAGGGAAGAGGGAAGTTAGTTTTATACTCTGTGTTCCCTGAGTGTTGTCTCAGTAAATCATGTCTACATAGCTGTAGGGAAGAGGGAAGTTTGTTATTATACTCTGTGTTCCCTGAGTGGTGTCTCAGTAAATCATGTCTACATAGCTGTAGGGAAGAGGTAAGTTATTTTTATACTCTGTGTTCCCTGAGTGGTGTCTCTGTAAATCATGTCTACACAGCTGTAGGACTTGTGTAAGTTTGATATTGTACAGACAAAGCATATTCTTTGGAAATAACTAAATCTGTATCTTTAGTACTTAGGATCTCAAAGGTTTGTAAATTAGATGCAATTTTTGTGCAGCATGCTTCGTGTCTCTATCTCAGGCCTTTTAAAAGAGGATTTAAATTTCTAAAAAACTGAAAGATAAAAAACGCTGTCGATTTAAAAATCCCGGGGATTTCGTTCTTTATCAAGTAATTCTTTCACTTTCCCATGAGCTAATGTCAACAAAATGATACTTTTAGAAAATAGAATGTCATAAAAGAGGCTTGAAAAGTGTTTCTTTTTTGGAGTTATCGTTCATTTCATACATTTTATTTCAATTATATAAGAAGGAAATCTATTTCAATATTCAATGTTTACAATGAACAGTATGACGCATATGAACATGCATTTATTTACAGAAGTTTATTTGGTGACTGATTTCCATTATCCATTTTGCTGGAAGTTTAAAACATGATAAGATAATAATAATAATGAAAATAAGAAGTAAGCATTTCCAATAAAGGAGTATAAACATAGAAGTTTGTATTGTAGATGTGTAAGTTATGTAGCCAATGTGTGTCTCTGACAATGAAGGAAACACTGAAGCTGGCTTATCTAGAGCATGTAAATAAGGGAAGCTGTGGTCGTGTCCTCCCACAAAAAATGGTAAGCTCAATCAGCTGGTAATGAGAGCAAACTGAAGATGTTCACAATAGAAACTTTATTATCTCAGTAGTCTTCAGACACAACATGTCATAGTTTACTCCCATACATTGCAATCTGTAAATGAACAGTCTTAAGTAACATATCCAACTATGTCTAAACTACTGTTTAAACTACTGCACTAGCGTAGAGTATTTTTAGGTCACCTGAGTCAATCACTTATTCATGTGACTATTGATTTTATAAGCATTGAACCCTTCACCAAAATTGTGAAATTCATGGCCCCAGGGTCAGGGGTTCAGGAGTTAAGGTGGGGCTCTAATGATCATGTAGTGAAAATGCACAAATTCTTTAAAATTCTTCTCTTCTCCACCTGTATATTTACCAGATAAACTAAATGCATGGTTAAGATGAGCAAGGATGCCTCTTCCAAATTTGTGAAATTTGTGGCCAGGGTCAGGTGTACTGGTGTTTGAGGTAGGGGCTCTGATGATTATATAGTGAAAGTGCACTATTTCTTTAAAATTTTCTTTTCTGCCCCTGAGGATTTAGCAAACATACTTAGTGCATGGTTATGATAAGCAAGGGCACCTTTTCCAAAATTGTGAATTTCTCGGCCCCTTGGTCTAGGCCCTCTGGTGCTAGGGTGGGGCTTTGATTTTAAAATCTACTGAGAGGAGTTATTCCGTTTTGCTATTCACCTATGATAATTAATCACTGTAATGAAATGTATGGAGATAACGAACAGTAATGAAGCTCAAAAGTCCATTAAACAATACAAAATAAGAGCAGAGCAAACACGGACCTCCAAACATCAGAGGTGGGATTAGGTGCCATTTAGGAGTGAGCATCCCATGCCGACCGGTCACACCCGCTGTGTGCTCCTTGTCATGATCGGGAAATAACGGAAAAATAGTGACTAGTGGGGACAAGTACAGTTTAGAAGGGTATATAGGAATCACCTTGTACGTCTATCTGTGCAATCTTAACTGGGCTATATCTTTTAGTGGAGAATCATTGGAGCTCATACTTGGTTCAGAGATTGTTTATAGCCCCAGAGTATGTCATAACCTTGATGCAAGGTCATTGTGGCATGTTCAAGGTCACTGACAGAAAAAGTATTGTATTCTTGTCCTGGCTATTACTGTTAAATACTCATTTTCGTGGGGGTTTAATTTACATTTTTTCGAGGTATGGAGAGACTCGAATTCTTGACCACCACAAAATGTAAAATTTCAAATGCATTACTACTCAACACTTCTTCAACCACGAAATCAAATCCCCACAAACCAATATTTCTTTCTCAAACCTCGAAAATTTGACCCCACGAAAATATGTGATTTTACAGTACTTTGTAATAGAGAATCATTGGAAACTCATACTTGGTACAAAGATTGTTTATGACCTGAGTTTGTGTAGTAACATTGAAGCAAGTTCATTGTGGCAAATTTAAGGTCACTGGTGATTAAAGTGTGAAGTTCATGACAGGTCTATAATTTTCTAATGGAGAAACATTGGATGTCCATACTTCACAAAAAGATTACTTATGACCAGAGAATATGTAATTGTCATTTTTTTTAAACAAGGTCTTTTTGGCAAGTTCTAGGTCAAATTTGAGTAGGAACTTTTAAGAAATTGTGAAAAAAAAAATAAAGATGAACATGAATTTCTTTCAAAGTAAATTAAGACTAGAGGTAAATACATGTGTAGTTACAACATACTAAATAGTACTAATACATGAATTAAATTTACATATCACTTGTCTATAAAGTATTTTATATGTATATCAAAATTACCCTTTTTCTATCTGTATTTTTAGGTCACCTGAATCACTAAAGTGATCTATTTATTATGTTATATATCTGTTTTTGTCTGTCGTTGTGCGTTAAAATTGGAATAATTTCGGCTTTTTCTCTGAAACTGCTGAACCAATTTCAACAATGTTTTGTATGTATCTATTGGTGAAAGTAAAGTTTAAAAAATTGTGAATCTCATGACCTTTGTCCCACTTGGGTCTGAGCAGAGGGGCTAAAACCATCAAAATTAACAAGCAGTCAAATTGTTGGCTTGATTGTAAAAAAAACATTGAGCCCGCTATCAAATTTGTGAAATTTATGGCCCAGGGACAGGGTTTTCTGGATTTAACCCCTAACCCTAACCGCTTTTGATCGTGCAGCGAAAATGCATAAATTCTTCAAAAATCTTATCTGTTTCTGATATTTAGCAGACAAAATAAGTGTATGATTACAACGAGAAATCTCCCAGGATAGTGAAATTCTCCACTACAATCATGTATAGGAATTTTTGCTCTGCGTTAAGAGAAGTTATTTTTCTGATAATAATAATATTAATATAATAATCAATGTAAATAGTGTAATTGATAGTTAAATTGAATAAAAAAAAATTACAATAATTTTTAAGTGATTAATAGAAAAAGTAATTTCATAGTTTTTAAAAATCAGGTAGATTTGTAAATACAAAGATGAAAATATCTTACTTATGTAATTAATATATATATATATATATATATATATATATATATATATATATATATATATATATATATATATATATATATATATATATATATATATATATATATATATATATATATAATTCAAAGACCAAGCAAGGCCAATGGCATGAATATACTTTGCAAATACTGGTTTCATGTTAAAAGACTTTTGTCTTATGTATGGTGATAGTGATGGAGTGTAAATAGCACTGGCATGTACAGACAAGTTTCTGAATTATTGCTGATCACCAGAACTGTTTTATTGATCTCAGCTGATGGTCCTATTTTGCTTGTTTTTTGAGTTACAGGTTATTTTGTGTTATCTTAATATAATAATTTACCATTCTGTAGATCCTTTACAGGGTATTATTATACTGGGTGACGGTTAAGGCCTTTTGGGTCTCTCGATCAAATCCTTTAGAATTTTGAAATGATTTCGTTTATTTCTATTTTATCTTTTTAGACGGTGGAGTTCGCTTTAGAATGGTCCCCCTCAACAAAAGACCCAGAGTTTCAGAGTCTGAATAAGAGGAATAAGTTGATGTACATGTGGTTTGTTGGCAAATGTAGACAGAATGCCGCCTGGTGTTAGACCAAACAATCAATCATCCGTTACAAAAGAATAACCACTAAAACAAAAACTGTCATGTTATTGCAGAATTCCTTATCTCCGACACAGAAGAGTTACATTGCTATTTTTTAAATTTCTTTCAATGGAAATCTAATTAGGAGATTTAATCGAGTAAAATGTAAAAATAGATTCTTGAAAATATTAGGCGCAGTTTAGGTATTATTGCCATTAAGGCATCTGCCTGTGTTTATTTGATACCATTGCATATATTGCATGTACTCCTTGGTTTAACCATTTTACATGGTTTTGAACTTCTTCAGTACAATTTCTGGGATATACTTCATTTTTTGTATGTTTGTTTTGTTAATACATATTATTTATATGATACATATGCGGGTGATCTTTTGTAACATATCAATTTTGTGTTATAAGTGGAGCATATCTTGATTTAGGGATTTCAGCTTTAGTGTGTTGATATAATTTTGGACATGCATTAAGATATTTTAATTTGTGGATTCTTATCATATAGTGCAATATTCAAACAGAAATGTAAATTAAATGTTTGCTGCTGAAATTAGGCATATGTTTTTGTCAGTTTTGTGTTAATTGTCATCAAACCACTATATAGGATTTAGCTTAGCTATATCTATTTATTTCCAAAAGGGAAATAATAGTGTAGTGGTTTGAGCTTTAATACGGACCATGGATATCGGCCTGAGTAGCTCAGTGGTTAGAGCACCTGACTAGTAATACAGGGGTCCCAGGTTCAATTCCCAGTCAGGCATATACTTTTCTTTCATTCCTCCTTCTTTATTGAATACTGCAATAAAGTAAAAGTTCTGGTTAATACCTGTATGAAGTCCACAATGTTAAATTATGAATTGATTTAGAAGTACTGACTAGTATGCTTTAAAAGTTGTAGCTTTGTATAATACATGCATGTACATTGTAACTCAGAAAACATTTGCTTCACAATAATTAGAATGTATGATGTTGATGTAAACATTTTAATTAACTTAAAAAGTTTTACTTCATTGCTAGTAATTAAAAAAACTCTTTCTACTCTGTTTTACTTCATTAAATTTAAGAAATGCCTGATGTAGACATAAGTCAGCCTGACCTACTAATGGGCCACAATGTAGACATGAGTCAGGCTGACCTACTAATGGCCACAATCCAGACATCAAGTCAGTCTGACCTATCAATGGGCCAAAATGCAATCGTGAGTCAATCTGACCTGCTAATGAGCCACAATGAAGACATGAGTCAGTGTGACCTACCAAGATCATATACATAACAATACAAGTTGGCCTGATCCCTGTAAACGTAATTAGAAATAAGTACATCATGCATCCTAGAGTTTACTTATTTATTATTTGACAAACTATTGTTCGTATGAAAAAGTACTTGCATAATGCAACAAAATTTCCCACAATAAAACCAGTATTTGAAACTCTACATAAAAGAAGATGGATAAGCAGAGTAAAGGTTGTAAGTCCTGCCAAAGATATACTTACGCTGCAAAAATAATTGCATTTTTAATATATAATAAAAAATATTTTTATTACAAAAAGCCCATGGGCCACATCGCTCACCATAGTAACTATGGCCCTTCTTCAACAGCAGATTCATAATTTGAACAATGTTGAATCTACACTACCTGAGGATGTTTCTGTATTAATATGACTAATCTTAACTTTGCTGTTCTTGAGAAGAAAGAATATTACATATATACTACAGTGTATGTATTCTTATGTGTAACTTTCATCCCCTGTTGTTGCCCCACCCTACCCACAGGGGTCATGATTTGTACAAACTTCAATCTACCCTACCTAAGGACGCTTCTGTATTAATATGACTTATCAAGGCCTTGCTGTTCTTTAGAAGAAAATTTTTAAAGATATTTTCTATATATTAATATGAAAAACTTTGATCCATGTTGTTGCCCCACCCTGCCCCTGGGGCATGATATGAACAAAGTTGAATCTATGTAGTAATAAAAGGTTTTATAAAATAGTTCGGGTTCGGGATGTATATATTTGTATACGTCACGATCAGCTGATCACTGAACTACCATATCAAACTAGTTGTGAATTTACCCTGGATGTATACAGAAGTCTGTTGACACATGTCCCGTCCGGAGTCCAGAGCTCAAGTGAGTTGTAACCTATGTTACCCCTCACCATATTTCACAAGTTGTACTAACCAAATACTGTACCCCCTTATACAAACGCACTTCACAACATTGGCGTCGCCGGTAGGATTCCCCGATCGGTGAAGTGCGACATTATGTGTTCATATTTCGCGCCAATTTTTTCTTTGCTTTTCGTTAATCTTATCAAATAAAATTCTTTTTCAAAAAATAAATTCAATGGCGGTTTCTATCATTTCCTGTCTTTTTTCTCATTTTTTCATTTTGATTTGATTGTTGTCGGATTTTCTGATAACAATCATAAACATTTCACTCTCGAACTCTCGGACTTTCTGATAGTTAATCAACAACACGTCTGTTTCTTCTATCTTTATTTTCTCAACAAAGTAGAACTTAATCAAAATGGCAACTAGTGAAAACCCTGTAGACATAAACAATGCCAGCTTTGAGGAATGAAAAACAATCCCAAACATAGGAGAAAAGA
Organism: Saccostrea echinata; assembly: GCF_033153115.1. Taxonomy (NCBI): domain Eukaryota; kingdom Metazoa; phylum Mollusca; class Bivalvia; order Ostreida; family Ostreidae; genus Saccostrea; species Saccostrea echinata. The sequence continues at coordinate 85,047 of NW_026889758.1, read as the reverse complement.
GGGCAGGGTTAATCGTGAGACTTAAAGAAGAAAAAGGGAAACTTTCTGTAGACGACTTAAAAGCACTTACAACAATCCCAAGCACAATCCGGGATCCCCTTGTGAGTGAGTGTATGATTGTTTTCAGAGAGAGAGAGAGAGAGAGAGAGTGACACAGCCAGAAAAAACACTTCCAAATATTGAAGATGCTCTAAGTCAAATTACAAAATTACAATCAGAAATTGGTAAGCTAACAAAAGACATTGAAAGAAAAAAATATACAAATTTCTCAGTCAGAAAAAGACATCACTGCTAGACAACAACAAATGGAATTTTTAAGAACATACATTAAGATCTGAACATGAAGAACAAGTGCGCAAGTTACGACAAAAATTTGAAACAGAGTTAGAAAACACAAAAGCACACTATGAAAACACAATTAGTAAAAAAATGACAGCAAAGGACAAAGAACTTGCAGTGATGGAACAAAAACTTTTGGAACAAGACAGCAGGTGGGTTAGTAAAATACAACATTTAGAAAATAAAATCAAGCAACTTGAAGATGAAAAAATCAGTTGAGAAGTAGACAAGTTAGCCCCACAAGGAGTTTACAGAAACTTTTCATCGGTTAGCCTTGACACCAATGAGCCAAAGGGACCAAGTCCACCAAAAATGTCTACATTTGATGGAAAGAGTGACTGGAGACCCTTCTTCACCAAGTTTTCCCACATTGCATCAAGATACAAATGGTCCGATAAACAGAAACTGGACAAACTTATTGAGAGTCTTCGAGACAAAGCCTTGAAATATTTCAGTTCCAGACCAAGTTCAGATCAGAGAAGCTTTAAGAAACTGAGCGCAAAAATGAATGAGAGATTTGGCAAGAAAGACCTGCCTCATATAATACGAAGACAATTTCAAGATGTCAAACAAGGTCCTGAGGAATCCGTAGAAGAGTTTGCAGATAAAGTTTTGGAAATGACAACAGACGGATACCCAGACACACCAGAAGACTGTCGACAAACTGTTGCAATAGATGTATTTTTGAGAGGCTGCACAAATAAACAAGCCATGGACAAAAACCCACCCACATTAGACATTGCAACACGGTACATAAAAAGTGCAATCACAAATTAAAAGCTTATTTTAGGTCTTAAAAAGTCTGAAAGAAGAAGGGTGAAGTTTGAGAGTTCAGAGAGTGAGGGTGAGGAAGATGAAGAGAAAGTTAACAAAGTTAGGGCTATTTACAAAACAAAACAAACATCAACACCATACACAGAACAAACAAAAGTGTCAAGACTAGAGTCAAGGGTCAAAAGATTAGAAGATGACACAAGTGAAATAAAAACAAACATTCAAGATATTCTAAAAATTTTAAAATCCTCTAGTCAGAAAAACAATTACAGATCAAACAGTAGAGAGAGTGCAAGAGTTAGATCTTCTTCAAGTAGCCCAAGCAGACAAACTTGTTTTAAGTGTAATCAAGAAGGTCACTATGCCAAAGACTGTCCTAATCGTAGGAATAGGTCACCATCACCCCAGTCTAAACCTTTAAACTTCAATAGGTTGGAGATGTAGGCCATTATCCAACCTATTCGGATACATTAGACAGGCCTCGTCTTTAAGTAAAATTTAAAATACAAGAAATTGAACTTTACAAAGATGATAAATTGAAAAACACCCTTTATTCCCTTGTACTGTAAACAACAAAACAATTGATGCTGTGATAGATACTGCAGCACAAATCAATTATGAACTTTTTGAAACCCTCAAACCAAAACAAACACTGAATAAAGAAATCTATACTTATAAATTAATAAATTTTGCAAATAAACTCCGAAACGGGTGCACCAGAGTTCTTATTTACTCCTCTAACAATACACTGTATACAAGATGATGTCCGTAAACTATATTTAGATTTCACTGGCATAGTCAGTATCGTACATTAAATTAAAAGTCTTCTTTTATTTTCTAAAAACAGCCATGAAATAGCAAAAAATTGAGTACGGTGGCGATTCCGGTTGGCGGATCTAAAATACTGGTAATTTTTAATGAAACTGACAACAAGCAATCATTTATTTATTTTTTTAAACGTCATCACTGAATTATTCAATCAAAACTTGATTTAGATGATATAAAAGAAATAAGTTGTGATAACCGATTAAAGAGGGAAATATGCAAATTATTTTCGTCATTCACCGATCTTAATATTGACGGAAGCTTCTAGAACATCATATAGCATCGAGCCCGATGTTAAAAAGAAATACGAGGCGATCATTTAAAAAAAAAGCTTTTGTATGAATGGTCATTGAAATAATGGTAAATCATTGATAACACTATACGTTTTGAATATATTTATATATCGAAAGACTATTTCATGTATGTAGTTGGTTTTTCTAATAAATTTATCGGTGAAATTTGTATATACAAGTATTCCTTACTGAGATCATCGTGGCAACGAACCCGAAGTACAATTTGTACTTCGTAATAAACTTGCTAACATGAAAAGAGAAAATTAATGAATAAGGCATTGTTCAAATACAATTAAAGCTGTGTAAAATGTTGTGCTTTAATCAATACATTTCAGTTTTTTTCTGAATACAGTCTTTTGTATCAAATACTCGGCCTATTCATAGGGCGTTAAAAACTAATTTTTACACAGATCCCGTGCTTAGGTCTTGGTTTACAAATATGTATGTACCTTATTGATATGTTAAAAAAGTAAACTACATTTTTTACATATCAATAAGGTACATACATATTTATAAACCAAGACCCAAGTATTTGTGACCCCCCCCCCCGAAAAAAAAAATCATGCAGTTTATCAGTAAATTGTGCATATTCGCTGCTTTTATCCTTGATCGAAATGAAATAATATCATCTGAAGTACAATATCCATAACATAGTATAACAGGTTTCACAATAAACGCCAATTAACGAAATTGTTATTGTCAAGTATTTTCAGAAAGGGGTGGGGTAGGGGCGGGGGTTTCGGAGGGGGGGGGGTGGGGTGGAGACATTCATCTACATGTGCTTCATGCAGGATTTTGAACAAAGTATTTCTTCCTGCTATAAGTCTGTAGGCTGTCAGTAGAAACTACAATTATATATTTTCATTTTCTGTCGTTAGTGGTATAAATTCAATTCCCGCGCTTGCGCGGGATTTCATCTAGTAACTTTAAAAGGGACAGGTGAACATAATATCATCAAAGCCAAAACAGCAGAAAAGGTTAAGTTAAGAATAGGGCCAATTGTACAAAGATGGGATATAGTGGTTGGGGAGATTGCAGACTCATTATTACTTGGCCTTGATTTTTTGAAAGCACACAACAGCATTATCAATATGCAAAACTTGACTCTTATATTGGATCAAACATAAGTACCAATCACTAAGATCAAAACAGAGGGTTCTAAGAATGATTTTCAAATTTACATAATTTCTGTACAGAAAAGAACTGTCATCCCACCTCAAACAGTTCAAATAACACCATTAAATGTTGACAAATTCATTTTCAATGGTTCACTTTGTATTGAAACAGGAAAATTTTTTTCAAATTTTTTCAAAGGGTATTATGCCTCCCAATTCTGTGATAAATTAAGAACAAGCAAGAATTCCCTTTAGAAATCCAACAGATAGATTTGTCACTATAAAAAAGGGTCAAAATATAGGTTTTGGAATGGAAATAGATGAAGTAGTTGATATGGAAGATGACAAACAAATATCTGTCAATAAAATTGACATAGATCACTCCATTACTACCCATACTTCACAAAATTTAAGATCTCAGTTACCACCTCACTTACAAGACCTATATTATAGATCAATTACTAACCTAAATAAAAAAAAGACCATTATGAAGTTTTCTCTTTGTTAAATAGATTTCAACACGTTTTTGCCAAAGATAATTTTGATTTACAGTACAGTCAACGCGGTTTATGCATTTACCGCGCACCCCCGCGGTGTGATTCTCATCGCAGTTAGTACAGGTGTCTCAGGTAATAACCGCGTGCCCCCGCGGTGTGATTCTCATCGCAGTTAGTACAGGTGTCTCAGGTAATAACCGCGTGCCCCCGCGGTGTGATTCTCATCGCAGTTAGTACAGGTGTCTCAGGTAATAACCGCGTGCCCCCGCGGTGTGATTCTCATCGCAGTTAGTACAGGTGTCTCAGGTAATAACCGCGTGCCCCCGCGGTGTGATTCTCATCGCAGTTAGTACAGGTGTCTCAGGTAATAACCGCGTGCCCCCGCGGTTCGGCCATCCAGGTAATTCACACCGCCGCGGTGCAGCCTACCGATCATAGGTGAAAAACAGTCTTGGTCTAAATCGCGAGTTATCTCCCTTCGAAATTATAAACCAAAACAAAATAAAACGAAACCAAACAGAAAGAAAAAAATAAAAAATGTAACAGTGATGATATTAAAAATATAGAAGCTGAAATATTAGAATATTTTAAGTACAAAATGAAAATTAATTTTCTTATAAAAATATATTCTCATGTATCTAAGATAATTTTAAAACTTTTATTGCAATTTTCAAATAGTGTTATATAATCTCTGAACTTTATTTAATGTGCATGTAGCAAAAGTCAAGCAATATGTTCATTCTATTAGAAGCCACAGCATTCGATATAAATACTCTAGGTGATATAGTCTTACGACTATGCAAGGTAATATACCCAAAAATTCATGATATTCAATATTAATTAATATTTTCGTGGTGTGTTTTGTGAATTTAAGATATATCATTTTTAGGTGATTTGATTAAAGAATGCATCTATCACAGTTTCAATTTTATTGGAAGGGGGGGGGGGGCGGCTATGAATGATGTTTTTTTTTTTAAATATTCAGATTCCAATATAAGATTAAAATAAGCAGATTTTGGATGTAATTATCATTCTCGGAGTCGTCTGTGAAACGTCATTCCTATCTAAATGTATTCCGGGCATAATTCTTGAAATCAGTTAGAATGGGATATTGTGTGTGCGTAATTTGATGGCCTACCAGTCCTGGATTAAGTCTGTTTTATTTTTGCAACATATTGACAGTTGTTAAATATAAAAATCATAGACCGGGAGGATTATGATTTCAGACCCCCCCCCCTCCCCCACGTCTGAATCCTCCATTGCCGTCTGAACTTCATATTATTATTTTTTAACATAAGTTGGTATGTTTTGATAAAATTACAGTCGGATTCTCATCACAAATGTCTGATCTTAATAAATTTGAATCAATTTCTATTTGCTTGGTCATCTATAAAAAACAATATGTTGGGATGTTAAAGCTAAGGGCTATCCTACATGTACCCCCAAAATTACAGCATGCTATTTTATTGTGTAGTTAATCCAATACGATGACAAGGTACCCGAGGCCATAGAGGTGTGAATGCCTCTAAGGTAGAAATAATACTAATTCTTATACATAGGAAAAAGCCAATAAATTACGCACAACCGAATGAACTTTAATTTTTAACAAATAATGAAACAAAGCACACCATTTCATCTGTATACTAGATTATACTATGGGGAAAGCGCAATATTTCTCTTATTTTATTTGCACATTAAGAGCTAAGTAAAACTGTATAACAATATTTCTATATCCAGTGTTTTCAGCTAACAAACGCTTCTGATGATAAAGGTTACTTGCATGTAGTTGCCTCGGTAATGCGCTCAAGCGGAAAGTTCAAATTGAACTATGCCGATTAAAAAATGCCATGATAATTTATACGAGAGAGAGAGAGAGAGAGAGAGAGAGAGAGAGAGAGATTTACTGCACATTGCCTAAACATGTTTCAGAATATCTAACTTTTCCATCTATCGAATATTTAGCGAAACGTGCGCGTTTCATAAAAAAAAATAATACGGAATTATGGAAACAAAGTTTATGCTTATGTCGAGGAATAAATTTATCTAAAAAAAATATTTTATCACATTGATCAAACATCAGAATACTTTTGAAAAACAATCCTACACTACTAAATTTCATTTAAGAAATTAGGGTTGTAGTTACAACTACGGTAGTAGTTACATTATGTATATATATATATATATATATATATATATATATATATATATATATATATATATATATATATATATATATATATATATATATATATATATATTAATAGCATATTAACCATTTATACTAAAAACCTGTAATATAGACCGAACAAGAAGCAGTTATACGGTTATACGGTTGTACAGGTAAAAAAAAAATCCCGATGTGCATGTCAACGGTAAGTCACACCGCCGCGGTCTATATCTGGCTACAGGTAGGACCGCGATGAAGTTGTATCGCGGGGTGTATCGCGGAAAGGATTAACACACCGCGGGGGGAGCGTAATCCGCGTTGCCCGTAGTGTAGGTCTATTTATTAGGCAAACAACTCAACCTATAGATTTGATACTAGGTTCATACAACTTGAACGACTCAGAGAAAGAAATTCCTGAATACTTACAAGATTTAAGGTCTAATATTACAGAATGTCATCAAATTGCAAGAGAAAATATTTGTAAAGCCCAAGATAGACAAAAAGATACTTTGACACCAATATATATCAAAGTACATACAATGTGGGAGATGTTGTACTGAAAATTGATTCAGCTACAAAACTGGGTCAAAGTTCAAAGTTAAAGTCTCCTTGGAAGGGTCCATATATCATAACTGAAGTCAAATCTCCTGTTTTATTTAAGATCATTGATAAGAAAAAGAGAGAAACTGTAATACACCATGATCGTATCAAGCTCTGTAAAGATCTAGATCATCCCGGCTGGGTAAAAAGATTCAGGAATAAATTTTTCAATCAGAGTGATGGGTCTTTGAAGCAGACTAATTGTACTTCTTCAACTACAACATCTGAATCTGATGATGTGCTCCCGGATGTTGTAAATCTTTTTAATGCTAAGGATGATACGTCGGATGTTCTGATGCATCATCAAAACACCACTACTTCTTCAGGTTCTCCTACAGAAAAAGAACAGGTTAGAAAAGGTCAAAGAACACGACAAAGACCACATTACCTATTTGACTATGTACAGGATTATATTAGCAGAAATGCATATGAATGAATAACTAACATTTTTTAACAACTTCATTAACTGTTTTTAATGTTTTATATATATATATATAAAACAAACATACAAACAAACAAACAAACAAAATAATAAATAAATACACACATATTTATTTTTTAAAATTGTATATTTATTTCATTTTACTTTAAAATTGGTGCCAAACTTGTGTTAGTAATATCAAAAACTTACAAGCATAAGGAGCATTTAAATTTTATTTTCATTGACAAATATTTTGTCACTGTTTAATAGTAATTATTTAACCTTTATTAAATGTAGAGTAGAATTGTTTTAGAAATGTCAGACTTAGGAGATCATTTTGTACCTGACGATGAGGAAGAACCTCTACCAAACCATGTGCAAGGTTCCACTTTAGGTAAGAAAGGGAAAAAGTACCCTGTTTGTAACTCGAAGTTTACACATGTTCGACGACATGTTAGTCAAGAACATATTCCTTGGATTCTTTATCCAAACATATCATGTTGGACATGTAAATTAGGTTTTGGCCAGGAAAGATTTTTAACGTAGGTCGCGGGTTTGCTGACGTCATTAAAACTGAGTACGCAATTTATATGATTTGGGCGACTTTCTTGTGCACATTTGATTATGACATCACAATGAGTAAGTCATTTTTTTAACTCTTCAATACAACAAGCTGAAGTTATCACAGATTGAAAACTTTTTTTAAATGATTTTTTTAATGTTCGAAAATAGAAAGCGTTAGAAAGCGTTTATTTATCATCACATTGAGGCCACAACAGTATCACGAAAAGATGCGGAGCAACTGAACAAGTGTCAACTGCATGATTATTTTTTTTTCTTTTGACGTATTTTAATAAAAAGTTTGTTTTACTGATAAACCGTCATTATATAAACAACCGCAGTTACAACTGTTATATCAAAAGTTTAAACTTTATTTTTAAAAAGGAAATTTAAAAAAAAAAAAAAAGTATATCTATATCACAATTGAAAAACTGCTCAAGTATGAAGCATAAAACATAAAAACGACACAGACCTTCTATAATAACAGCTTACAATGCTGTTAGCTTCAGATTATATTTAATTTGCTTTCCCGGTCAAGCAAATTGCCCGATAAATTGAAAAGTCGCTAAAAAAAAATCTGGCTAGTAAATTGTAGCCTGTTGATAAGGCAAGATAGAATTAATTTTTAGATTTTCATCTCCATTTACCTCTCTCAAAGTATTTCGTCCGATGGCTTTTTAAAAATTCTTTTCAGAAGTATTTAAATATAAAATCAAGGTAAAAGTTTGGGAGGTATCCCCCATTTGTATGCGAAAAACCGAATAAAGAATAAATAAAAAAAAAAAAACCGGCGAGGAATGCAGTGTAAATGCACCGTATAAATACAGATATGTAAAGAGAATTAAGGCAGTGATGTTTAACTAGATTTAGATACATCTATTATCATAGAAAGATTTGAACAAAGTAAAAGTACTGCGACGAAGAAATTAAAGCTCCAAAATAACAGAATCTCGGAGCTAGAGGTACTTGTGTGTTATTTCGACTGATTAAAAAAGATTGCTGGCAGACTTATTAAAAATTCGCGATAAAGAAAACAGGGATATTAATTCGGTAGGAATCTGAGGAGGGGCGTGCCCCCATAATTTTTTCAATGTGTATAAAATACTTTAGAAAATCGAGCTAATTTACAGTTCTTGTCCCCCTCGATAATATTGCCAGTGCATGAAAATAATATGCATATTAGAAAACAGAGGTAATTTGCGGTTGTGCCCCCTCAAGAATGTCTGCTTCAGGCCCGTAGAACGCGGGGGGGGGGGTGTTCCCACTTTTTTTCTGAGTATAGTATTTTGCTACAGTAATTTAATTTTCCTATAGATGCATGCTGGTTGCCCCCCCCCCCCCCCCCACACACACACATACACACACACACTTTTTGTTGCTGTTATGTCGAGCCTGGCAAATCCAGGATTTCGACAGCTTATAAGGTTTTTTTTTAGGTTGCCCCCCCCCCCCATATTGAAACCATTGCTACGTGCCTAAACTTGTCTGTATCTGTTAGGTTGCCCCCCCCCCCCCAACTAAAAATTACATCCCATGTTCCTGTGTATCTTGGTGTTTAAAAAAACACGCTCATCAAAGAATAAATTCTTTAAACTATTATAACGCCATGTTTTACAAATACTTTAACAATATCGAACGGTGTCAAGAATGAAAAATCGGACGCTCAAAAAATGACAAAGTTCGGTGAAAATTTGTGATCTTTTCATATAAAACACGAGTAGTTCTTGTTTCTTATTTTTTATTTACCAACAGAATTTGATTTATTTGGAAAAACGCTGCATGACGATATGTGGTGATACCTCAGCGACATCCTGCTCGTATTAACATTACCAATGTGAAAATTCCGTATACGGGTCATTTGAAAGCACTTGATATACGTATCACAGGCATCGGAAGCAAATAACATCTAGAATACAAGTGTGTTGGGGGTCCAAACTTCGTTGATCGGTATTGAATTAAGAAAAAGTTTATTTGTTAGCACTTCAGCTGTTCCTCGTGAAGATTATTTATTTAGGATTTATATCAAGCAAAATGAAACAAAAATTAGTCTTCGATGTAGGAGAATATTGGACATATAACATGTATCATTTCAACTTTACAGAGAATAGATATGTATTTGTTGAAAAAAGATTATTTACTATACTCATCCCCTACCACATTTGCTCCTGAATAAAAGTTGTACCTAACCACTCACCATTTCTCTTCCCTAACGTTTTGGCGATTACTCATATTCTTACTTGTCAGAAAATTTTGAAATTTTTTTTCTAATATTATTCTCTAATTAATATTCGTTCCCCCATTCTTGTAAGAAAAAAGTCTCTGAATCACGCTAGGAGTACTGCTCCTGCAAGCACACCTGCCCCCCCCCCCCCCCAGCTAGCCTTCTCTGTCTTTCTCTCTTAGTTACAGCTTAAACAAGGTGTTTCAGACAAAATACATTGTTACATAACTCATACATCTGTGCTTATTTTAAATACAAACTTTACATTAAATATATATAAACATAATTTTCTTCTTTTTGTTTTTCTGCACTTTATACCGAGCTTGACCTCGCGATAGTTTATAGCGTCATTCTTAAAAATGCTACATTTTGTGATGTAAAGGCAATTATTCGCATTTAAATTACGAGAAAACTAACTCGAAGACATATTAATTTTTTTTACATAGATTTATCTGAAATCATCTCTGTGTGAAATGACCAAAAGGGAAACAATTTCGTCTGCACCATTTAAAAGTTACGGAGATTTTTTGAAAAGAAATCTTTCCTGAAAACGAGTCAAAAATGACGTTTTCTCTATAGAATTCAATAGAATAAAGTCGAAAATATTACGACAACGATGGCATGTTTGGGATTTAATAACACAAAAACAGTGCAGACGAATTTAATAAAATTTTCAGAGAATGTACAACAAAAGTAGGAGATTCATATATGTGATTTTCATGGTATGTTTTCGAGCAATTTTAAAAGGTCACCAAACCCGCGACCTACGTTAAGACTACATATAGAAAAAGATGACTCCAGCTATTGTGGATATGATACTAACATCCATGGTCAAATTTGGGGCGAAAAAATTTCTTTAATCAACAGATCAACAAACTTAATGTGATATTGTTTATAAATTCAAATGAAAAATTTTACACATGTTTAGGAACAATTTGGCAAGAAGATGACCTAGTACAAATAAAACATTACTTGGATGCAACACATCAACATCAGGCATTACCAAAGACACCTTATCCAGCTAAAAATTTTACAAGTCTATTACACTGGAAAATACTCAGTATTCTTTTTGGATATTAGCAGCCCTCCTGCTGAGGTTCTACAAAAATGTGAACTTAACAAAACAAAGAAATACTTATAAAAGGATCCTCAATTATTTATTGGGCCCATCAAAGATCAATTGACACCAACTCGACTAACATGGGTTTACAAAATTGCAACATTAAATGGCATGGAATAAGAGGCATGAAATGGTCTTCTCTCACTCAAACTCTATCTCTGCTACAAAGGATATAATCCCAAGAATTATTATAATCCATTTAGGATCTAGTGACATCTCTTTTAAGTCGTCTTCCTCTTATAGCCAAAATGAAAAATGACATTGCTTCATACATAGAAAATTTTCCAGATACAATTTTTATATATTCTGAACTGCTGTCAAGAAGAGTTTGGGGCAGAATTGCAGTCTGGGAGGGAGAAAATAAGAAAATGATTATCAATAAAGAACTAGGATCATTCATGGAGAGAAGGGGAGGGAAAGTGATATTTCATCATAAAGTATATTGGAAAAACAGAACACTTTTTTTAGAAGGGATAGGATACATTTGACTGAGAAGGGAAATGACATCTTACTGTCAGACTTCAAAGATGCATTACAAATGTTATGCTGATTGTATAGTGTAATCATTTTTAAAATTGTATATATATATATATATATATATATATATATATATATATATATATATATATATATATATATATATATATATATATATATATATATATATATATATATACATGTACAGTATACTGTTTTTATATTTAAATGGCATTAAGTCGGATGTTCTGCTTTGTGCCATACCTTGGGGTTCATTAAAATGGGGAGGAATGTAGTAATAAAAGGTTTTATAAAATAGTTCGGGTTCGGGATGTACATATTTGTATACGTCACGATCAGCTGATCACTGAACTACTATATCAAACTAGTTGTGAATCTACCCTGGATGTATACAGAAGTCTGTTGACACCTGTCCCGTCCGGAGTCCACAGCTCAGGTGGGTTGTAACCTGTGTTACCCCTCACCATATTTCACAAGTTGTACTAGCGAAATACTGTACTCCCTTATACTAACGCACTTCACAACATCTACACTACCTGATGTTGCTTCCGTATTAATATGACTCATCATGGATTTGCTGTTCTTGAGAAGATTTTTGAAAAAAAAAATTCCTATATATCAAATCCTATGTAAAACTAAGATTCACTGTTGGGACCCCTCCATAGCCCCCCAGTGGTCATGAGAAGAACCTAGGATCTACAGAATATTGACGCTTTCATGTAAGTTTAATCTCTTTTTACCCAGTAATTCTTCAGAAGTAGAATTTTAATAGATACCACCAAAGAATCTGGGGGATTAGACGAACCAGGTGCCCATGTCCGTTTTGTGGCTATGCATGTAGGTATATTGGGAATATCTCAATTGTACAAATTTACCTAGGCATTTAAATGTGTGCAGTACTTGTCAAATGATAATTTTCAGATTTTAAACATTGTCAAGCTAAACACGAGACCTTCATTATCTGCCAAAGAATGTCTAACACAAGTAGTGACTTCTATTTTATAATCTGTATATTGAGAGTTAACATGTTGTATGTAGATATAATAATGTTTACATTGTATATAATGATAGTAGTGTTATTTTGGTTTCGAAGCGCTTTTAGTAAAAATAAAATAAAAAATAATAAAATAATAAAAAAAAAAAGTTTTGTAAGTTTTTAGAAGAATCGTGCGTTTGCGTTAGCAATCGTGAAAGATCGTTTAACGTGTGGAATCGTTTTCGTGAAGGATCGTTAATCGTGCCAAACGTTAATAGTGCGGAATCTTTCTTGTAATGTGATCGTTTGTGTAAGTTGTCAACAATAATGTTGCAGCAACTGTATTGAGCCCTCTGCCAAAATTGTGAAATTCATGGCCCCAGAGTCAGGGTTTCTGGTGCTAGGGTGGGGCTCTGTTGAATATAAAGTGAAAATGCTTTATTTATTAAAAAATCTGCTCTGCTCTTGGTTATTAAACAAACAAGCTAAATGCATAGTCATGATGAGCAAGGGTGCCTCTTCCAAAATGGTGAATTTCATGGCCCCTGGATCTGGAGTTCTGGTGTTAGGGCGGAGTTGTAATGATTATAGTGACAATGCATTAATTGTTTGAAAATCTTCTTCTATGCTCCTGGGTATTAAGCAAATAAACTAAATGCAATAATATTAATGTTAATGTATAAATATAGATAAATGTGCCTCTCCTCTACTCCAGGGTATCTGGGAGGCAAACTGAGTTCAAAATTATAACAAGAGGCCCATGGGCCACATCGCTCACCTGAGTAACTTTGGCCATGCTGTTCTTTACCAGATTTCCCCCCTTTTAATATACCTATTGTGGCCCCGCCCAACCCCCGGGGGTCAAAATTTGAACAATTTAGAATCTAAACTACCTCAGGATGCTTCTAAATATGTCTCAGCTTTATTGGTCGAGTGGTTCTTGAAAAGAAGATTTTTAAATATTTTTCTTATATATTTCAATGTAAAACTTGGATTCCCTATTGTGTCCCGCCCTACCCCCAGGGGTCAAGATTTGAACAATTTATAATCTTCAAGATGCTTCAATATAAGTTTCAGCTTTTCTGGCCCAGTGGTTCTTGAGAAGAAGATTTGTAAAGATTTTTCTTATGTATTTCAATGTAAAACTTGGATTCCCTACTGTGGCCCTGCCCTACCCCGGGCGGTCATGATTTGAATAGTTTATAATCTACACTACCCCAGGATGCTTCCAAATAAGTTTCAGCTTTTCTGGCCCAGTGGTTCTTGAGAAGAAGATTTTTTAAGATTTTTCCTATATATTTCAATGTAAAACTTGGATTCCCTATTGTGGCCCCGCCCTACCCCCAGGGGTCATGATTTGAATAGTTTATAATCAACACTACCCCAGGATGCTTCCAAATAAGTTTCAGTATTTCCGACCCAGTGGTTCTTGAGAAGAAGATTTTTTAAGATTTTTCCTATATATTTCAATGTAAAACTTGGATTCCCTATTGTGGCCCCGCCCTACCCCCAGGGGTCATGATTTTAACAATTTAGAAACTACACTACCCCAGGATGCTTCCATATAAGTTTCAGTATTTCTGGCCCAGTGGTTCTTGAGAAGAAGATTTTTTAAGATTTTTCCTATATATTTCAATGTAAAACTTGGATTCCCTATTGTGGCCCCGCCCTACCCCCGGGGGTCATGATTTGAACAAGTTAGATTCTACACTACCCCAGCATGCTTCCATATAAGTTTCAGTATTTCTGGCCCAGTGGTTCTTGAGAAGAAGATTTTTTAAGATTTTTCCTATATATTTCAATGTAAAACTTGGATTCCCTATTGTGGCCCCGCCCTACCCCCGGGGGTCATGATTTGAACAATTTAGAATCTACACTACCCCAGGATGCTTCCATATAAGTTTAAGCTTTTCTGCCCTTGTGGTTCTTGAGAAGAAGATTTTTAAAGATTTTTCTTATGTATTTCAATGTAAAACTTGGATTCCCTATTGTGGCCCCGCCCTACCCCCGGGGGTCATGATTTTAACAATTTAGAATCTACACTATCCCAGGATGCTTCCACATAAGTTTCAGCTTTTCTGGCCCAGTGGTTCTTGAGAAGAAGATTTTTTAATGAACCCACCCTATTTTTGTCTTTTCTTGATTATCTCCCCTTGTAAGGGGACTTGGCCCTTTATTTTAACAATTTACACTCCCCTTTACCCAAGGATACTTTGTACCAAGTTTGGTTAAAATTGGCCCAGTGGTTCTTGAGAAGAAGTTGAAAATGTGAAAAGTTTACAGACGGACGGACAGACGGACAGACGGACGGACGGACGGACGGACAGACGGACAGACGGACGGACGACGGACAACGGGTGATCAGAAAAGCTCACTTGAGCTTTCAGCTCAGGTGAGCTAATAAGTGAAGCAAATGAGAGTTACTCCCCTTAGCTAAATTGTATTAATCAAGAAATCCTTGCATATAATTTAATTAACAGGTCATTTTGACTGAATGATAATACAAGAAAGAATGTTATATATATACGAGGGGCATTCAAAAAATACGCGGACTTGTTGCAGAGAAAAAATATTTGACGACAAAAACACACAAAAAGTCACACGTATTATAACAGAATCTTTACTTTAGTGGTCAACAAAATTTCATGTCAATATATTGTAAATAAATATCAATTTTGAGTGATTACTTCAGACCTATCAAGAAATCACGGCGCAGTTAAAATGAAATCTGCGACGTCACGACATCATATAAAATATGCGATCTCATTTTCTCAAAAAGTATTCTCTTTTGTGTTTGATACACAATTTGTGTCACTCTATCCACTCATAATAGACATCAATATTTCATTCCTAAACCAGCTTGAGAACTATAAAGCTAGAGAATTGTTTGAAATCTTGTTTGTTCTTAAACCCCAAAACTGCATCTACTTCTGAAATATTCTGTGACGTCGGTCGCCATTAAAAACGGTAACAGTCCAGTTCACGATTTTGTCGATGATCTTCCTTCGAACCCCCCCCCCCCCCCCACACACACACACAACGTTATTAATAATGTCCTATCGTCTGAAATTTTCTTGTGCTATTTGTAGACAAATGTCTGGCTTATCGCTGATTTATTACGTTTCATCAAGTATATTTTGGGTCTCTGTGTGCGTTTTCCATATTATACACATGATTTGACAAACGTGCACTGCTCCGTCAAATCACTCGACGTCATTTTTGCGGTTGTTTTTATAGTGAACACATCGGAGAAAAATAACAATATTTCTATTAATACTTGAAATATTACGTCAATAATTTTAATTCATAATAATGTAACAATATAAAGAATCTTTAGAGAAAATTGTCGAACAATCTCGCGAATTATAGAAAATCAATGAGAAAAAATAATGGGTTCTGTGAGTTCTTTTTTCAAATATTTTGCCGTGCTCCGTACATCACCATCGGCAAAAGGAAAACAGCAATAATTTTAAGAGAAATTAATTATTATCAAAAGATTTTTCCAAAATTTTACTAAAATCATTAAGAAATATGTTTCTGTAAAATTTCATCGCTATTTGACGTCAGTAAAAGTAAATAATAGCAGAGTCCGCGTAATTTTTGAACGGCCCTCGTATATAGAAACAAAATAAAAGTGAATGAATGGTTTAAATGAGCAAAGCAAGCTCAAAGTCAGATTTTTGCCTGTGAAGCAATATAAAAGATAATGATACAAACATTATTTATGTAGCAACATAGCCAATTGTACAGAGAATGAGTATACTGTGGTGTCCTGATTGAGGATGAATTATTGTCAGGAAAAGTCATGGGGATCATAGATTGTTGGTAAAAGCCTGCATAAAGTTGTTTTAATTCTTTATCAAAGTGACCTAGTGATTGTAGAGAGCCAGGGTATTTAGGGTATGTGCTGTAGTTTGTGACAAGTGGTAAATAGCCATGTTGTATAGTCAAGTGGTGAGTGCTGGTAACAAGTATTACGAAGTTGTTTGTATACCCAAGAGGCAAGTGTTGATATCCAGTGTTAGGGTATGTTTACACAGAGCAAGCTGTAAAAACCTTGCCATATACAGTAAATTTGCTACTGTGTGTACGGCGATATTACACGCAATTTAAACCTCCCTGGAGTCGTATATTTCACGCATTCGAATAGAGAGCGTCTTTATTCCGTAGAGCAAGTTGTATGAGACTTTTTCTCTGGCAAATCAGTGCCCTGGGATTTGGGTAATCTATTTTTGCTTCACTGACTACTTCAATTAAAAAAAATACTTCTTTTTTATACGTGTACATGCATGTATGTAAGTTATGCCTTGTTCTAATATAAAATGTAAAGTTTTTTTTTTTTTTTACATTTTCGCTGAAAAAATGAAACAAAATTATATAAAATAATAAAGAGCGAATATCAATCTTTCAATGCTGAAACCTAAGTTTAAAAAGGATATCTTTAAGATCCGTCAATAAAATTTTGGTGTAGCATTCCTACTTCAACGTATTTCAAAATAGACAATTAATTATGTAGTATCGATGGCCAAAACGCAGTGTAAGAACAAATCGTTCCGCTATAGCAACATAGATGCATAAAAAATTCCAAATTCAGTAAAACAAACAGGATGAGATATTATTTCATTTTGAATTAAGAGTCTTTGCCTAAGTCTTAGTTTAACTTGCATGGTGTCCAATCGTAGATTCTCTAGTTGATATCCCTGCTGTCTCAGGATTCGTTTGGGGAAGATGATTTCATAAGGTAGGGGGATTCAGGAGGGATTTGTTGTAGAAGCTAAACATAGTCAAAATATATAATAACGCAAAATTATTTAATGTTATCTACCATAATCCTGACAATATATAATGTAGTATATTGATATCAACCTGTTCAACTGTTCAATAAATCCGAAAATGAAGCTTGAAACTGAAACTTTTTCATTAAATCTGATCCCAGGTTCTTTAAAGTCAGGAAATGATCAAGATTGTATAAAGTACATAATCAATATTGCACCCTGCAACATTTTATAATTAGAAAAAATAAAATTAAAAAGATAAATAATCATCCAATGACATGACACCCATCCTTACGTGTTATATGCTTCTTCGATATCAGGCTTCTCAAGAAGCATTGGATTTCATAAGTAATTATATAGTTAACAATAAATATAAAACGTGAGGAAAAAATACTCTATTATCTAAATATTACATATTATAATATTATAGCACAACAATAAATTGCTCTTCACAAATTTTATCAAATTTTCTGTAAGACATGGTTCACAGTTTACACGACATTTCAAAAAACCAAATTACTATATTTTTCCAGCCAATATTGAACTTTAATGATTCATTTACTTTTTTCCATATATTTAAAGAAGCATTACACTTATATAGAAGATGTTCTATGTTTTCAATTTCCCCACACTTGTCACAAAATCTATGCACACCAGTATTCCAGTTACTAACATTTAGATTATTATTCAGCAGTTTGCGTAACAGTTTATAATTAAAATCAGCAATTTGTCTATCGAACATTTTAGTAATTTTCAGAAAAAATTTGTGGCCATATTGATTTAGGAATATCAAACAAAACAGTCCAGTATTTTACAGTTACAGGTTGTTGAAATTTCTTTGCTCTCAATATGTTGTAGAAAAAGGAGGATTTCTGACTCTCCATATTACAATAAATATCTCCATAAAATAAAACAAAGTGATAATTTTTAGTGTTCACATACAGAGCTTTTCTACATTCAAAAATATTAGAGTACTTGTAAAAACACAGATTTCATTATGAAATATTCACAGAATATATTTCTTTTATCTATATTTTTTTCTAAAAAGTATGAAATATATCTTGTAATCTTCCATTTATATCAAAAAGATCTTTTGTGTATAACACACCTGATTTTATCCAGTTTTTTTTTTTTATACATAATGTATTTTTTCAACTTGGTAATGCCAGAAACTCTTCTGTGGACATTTTTTCGATATCTTTTTGTTTTTTTTTTTTTCATTTATTGAATGCTTACAGTACCTCTTTGTGGAAACAAGGAAGCAAATTTAATTTTTGAGACTGAGAATTGCTGATAATTACTGAGATTATTTTCTAAGTTCATGAGATGTAAAAAGGGACTGGGGATGGATGAATTAAATAAATTAAACAAATTAATTCAATTTAATAATTTATTTTTTTTTTACTTTTTGTAAGCCGTAGTTATTTAGAATTTGTAACTTGAGTGACAGCAAGGAAAGTATACATTTTCTAATAAAAAAATATTAGTAATTATAAGTGATAATAATAAGTAATAATAAGTAATTATATATTTGAAATAAAAAAAAAATTCTTTCTGTGAGAAGATGCAAGCTGCCCCCCCCCCCAGCCCCCCCCTTTATCCTGTTCCTTAGTTCCTAAGGACTTACCTGTATTATTTCAATCGGTGAAGTAGGCCTAAAAAGGACGTAATGAATCAGTTTCAATAAAACCAATTAAAAAAAAATGGATTCATATCTAATCTATACATATGGTACGGTGATATTGGAAATGGAGATCGGTCCTTCGGATGGGACTGTATAAACCGCGGTCTTCTGTCACAGTAGGTGCTGGCAGAAAAAAAGATTCCTCAGTGATCAAATAGTGCAGAGTCACGAGAAAGATCCCTCTGCAACAACTGCGAATGATATAACGCCGCTTAATGATATAAATATCATTAAGCATTGCAATTTCAACGCTTAATGCCATAAATTATTGCATTAATGGTTGACCTTTTCAACCGCTAATGCTTAATCGCCGCTTCATGATAGAATTATATCATTAAGTCACAAACGCAGAGCAGCCTTAACATTTACTTAAACAAGCAAATATCTACATGATCAACCGCTAATGATACAATCTAAAGTATCATTAAGCGTTGCAATCGCAACCTTAATGATAAAAAAAATCACCCCCCCCCCCCAAACCGGGAACTGGACGTCATATGCATTTTAATTTGTATGAATATTTGATATTTGTATTTTGTTTTGTTTGTTTTTTAATACGTGAGGGGGTATCTATCATACTTTATTTATGAAAGATCTTTGCTGGTGAGATATTTTAACCACTCCAACATTTCCAAGAACAAGGAAAATTAGAAAGGGTATGCAACCACAAATTTAATACAACTCTTTTCATTGAACAGTTTAGTCACTTTCTATTTTTATTGAAAGCAAAGTATTTAACCTCAACGTAATTTGCCACTCCAACGAAAAGACAATATTTTTTAAACGGCTGGAGATTGTAAAGGATGATTATCAGAAAAAGGGGGTTCGGAAAAAATTATAAGCAGGAATTGCTATCCGTCAAAAAGTACTAAAATAGTTAGACAATAGGCATGTATGTCTAACAGAAATAGAGAAAAAAAGATATTAATAAAAAAAAATTGTGATGTAATGAAAAATTGTGTAAAAAGATTTTTTATCATGATGCATGTAAGTTTTCATCATAATTCAACGTTATTCTATTCACTAAAACTGGATATTATTAATACTAGATCGAGACATTTAATACAGCCTTGACCTTTTAGGTTGGAATACTGGTATATTGGACCACCCATGTATCACAATTACCCTATATGTAAAATGTTTTACTCGAGCTCATGTCAAAAAAAATATCAGTATATTGTATAGTATATATTGAGTAGGGTATATTAAGGTATATTGAGTAGATAGCAGAAATATAGTTATACTTTGAAAATCTTCTACTTTGCCCCTGAGTATTAAGCAGATTAAATGCAAGAATATAAATGTTAATATTTTAAAATATAAATATAAGTAAATATGTCTTTTCTTTGCTCATGGGTATCTAGAAGACAAAAAGAGTATAAAATTGGAATAAGTGAACAATTAAAATTACTCCCCTTTGCTAAATTGTGTTAAATCAAGAAATACTCGTATTTGATTTAATTAGCAGATTATTTAATTGAATGAGAATACAAAAAAAAGTTATATATTTGTAGCAAAGGGCCCGTGATAAGTAGCATGCATATTCTGTTGTGTCTTGTTAGACTACTAATGAGTTTTGTTAGGTAAATTCTTGGAGACCAGAGTTTAGTTGACAAGAGCTTGCATAGTTTTTAAATACTTTATTGAAATGAACAATTAATTAGAGTGACTAGGGGACATGTTGTAGTTAGCGTATAATGGCAAACAGCCACATTGTATAGCCAGGTCTCTTTCTGTGTACTTAATTGTAGCATTAGGCAAGTAAGAAACACATATCTTTGTATATTGAATACTGTATGTAAATCCTATACGGTACCAATTTTGATGAATCAGACGCGCATTTCGACAAATTATGTCTCTTCAGTGATGCTCAAGCCGAAACGTTGGAAATCCAAAAAAATTAAATTAAACAGACTTTGAAGAGTTGAAAAAAAAAAGTGGAAAAGACTGGAGCCAAATACGTCGAAGGATCAGAGCTATGTCTGAGAGAGATAATCCTTAATTTTGAAATAAAATTTCTAAAATTTACCACAGCAATTAAATATATATATATCCTATTATTACATGATTCCTATCTGGTTCCTATCTCTTTGATTGGCTGAAATCCAACAAAGAAGAAAAAACCTACGTTATATTCACCTGCACCTAACCTTCCAGGTGAATATAAGGATTTATTTTCACTACGATGGTCTAAAATTAAATCAGGAAATTCCAAATTGATACAAATAGTTTCGGAAAGCTATTTCAAGCTACCGACTTCAACTCAGGTTAACATAGCATATAGGGAATAAATGTATATAATTTGGAGTGGTGATGGCTTGGGGATGCAAGGATCGCCCCACCATCAAACTTATTTTTCTGAACGTAAATTTCTACTGTTGATTTAGACTACAAATATTCATTGAAAGGTTGGTCCCCCACAATGGACCTTTATCCCCCCTTAACTCCCCCACTCCCCCCCCCCCAAAAAAAAAATTAAGTTGAGGATATCCAATAATCAGCCAGGAAGAATAACTCTTAAAATTATTATTTAATTAGAAGGTCTCAAAATAAAGCTTTTTTTTATTTTATGCATCTCAATATGATCAAAGGTTCTTTAAAATCTAGGAAACTGTATTGTAAAAAAATGATATTTGTACCCCTATGTGCAAAAAGTAAATGTAGTTTTAGCGAAATCAAGTTTCCTTTAATCTAGCCTCAGATACCAATGCTTATTAGCATGATATGAAATTAGAAGTGATTTGTGATGTATTCCAATGACAGAGCAAGCTTTTTACACTATGTATTGCATAACAATTGAAGAAATTATAAGAATTAAATAACTTTGCAAGTATTAAAAAAACATGCAATTTTCTCTGAATGTCTGGATAGCTTTAATTTTTTTTACTCTAAAATCTATTTGTTGACCAATTTACAACTAGAAAATGCATAGCTGGTGCTTTCTTTTTCATTTTCTGAAAAATACATTTGAGATTTGATAATTTTCTCTATGTAAAATTATAACTATAATGATGAACTTTTAAGAAATCACAGGAAGAAACTAGACCTTTCCGTTAAAACTGAAAGGCGGCTTTCAGTGACTTTTCAGTGGCCATTCAGTCACTGAATGGCAGGTACATTTCAGTGACCTTTCAGTTACCTTTCAGCCACAATTCGGTCACCTTTCAGTCACCATTCAGCGGACACATTTCAGTTATCTTTCAGTGACCTTTCCGTCGTCTTTCAGTGACCTTTCCGTCAACTTTTAGTGACCTTTCAGTCGTAATTCAACGACCTTTTCATCGGCTTTTCATTAGGTTATCGGTAATTGTTCCTTAAAAAAAATTAAATAAAATTATTCACATCTTTAAATGTGTTTTTGTTTTCTTATTGTGATAAAATTCAGATACGTAGTACTGGTAATGGTTAGATGTTCAATTGTCTTTAAATTGTTTACTAAAATGTTAAATTGTGATTATTAACTATAACATTTATGTCTAATTATAATTTTATTAACATTAAAAATTACAATTCAACTGTGGAATCATAAAATTCAAAATGATTTTCGAATTTCTAATTTGTTTCATGAAAATTGATTAAGAAAAAAAATATTCAAATGATGAAAAATAATATTTGTATCAGAATTTAATTAACGGGAATAGAATTGTCTTATTTTTTCTTACTGTAAAATCTCTAAATCTGTGATGAATATTTTCACAAGCTCATTCAATATCATAAAATGTTAAATAAATAAACAGACGGTCAATCTGAAAAAAGGATCGTGGATATCGGTCAAAATGCTCTTAAGATAAAGAAGAAAAAAAAGTTTTCTCAAATTTCAGCTTTAAAATAGTTTTTCATTATTTTTATATCCATCTAACACAGTGTATTATGCGGTTAGTTTTCATGGAAAGATCTGGTTATGAACGATGAGACAGAATCAATTATTTATGCCTTTTTTGGAAGAAACTTGAATACTGTAAATTTTCTTTCCTAATTGTTAAAATCGCATAGTATTTTAGCTTCTGAAAGATATCGTTTTAAAATTATTTTACATAAACAGAATTAATAATTTATGCCTCTTGTGGAAGAACCTTAATATTGTGAATTTTGTTTCTTTATTGTTAAAATCGCATGATAATTTAGCATGTTAAAAGATATTGTTTTAAGAATTTACAACGTTTTCCGAGGTGAAGATCCATGTTGAATCATTCCTTTGGGGAAAAAAAACAACAACAAAAAACAGGTGCCCGTCGCCGATAATTGTCATCATCCCGATAAGAGATGTGTAATTAATTAGTCAGCCCCAAAATTCCGCACAATTAACATAGAATATACAAAATGTATACAAGATATATACACATTCCCAACTCCTCGATACAACAAGTGAACTGGGTGTCCCAATTCCATTTCAACAAATGTATTGATTTTAAATCTCGTGTTATTTAACTAGACGAAGTGGCGTAATGGAAAAAGTCACAGACTATCAAGCGGGAGGCCACGGTTCGACCCCTGCTCTCTGCAAGATTTTTTTTTTCTTATATGCACTTTTTTAATTTTTTTTAAATTCAGAAATAGATTAATTTAATACCATTATACTAAGAAAACGTGAAATAAAATTTCAAAGTTAAAAAATAAGCCCGTTATTTAATAAAAAGATACAACTGAAAGATAACTGAAAGGCCACTATAATGTATCTGCCATTCAGTCGACTGAATGGTAACTGAAAGACCACGGAAAAGTCACGGGAAAGGATCTTTTCAGTGACCTTTCAGTGGGCATTCAGTTACCATTCCGTCGACTGAATGGTGTAATTTCATCCTGTGAATACCATGGGTAAATACACATTGCTTTTGTGAATTCATAGACATTATTGTGAGCAATTCCAATTATTTAACTGCTGATTTTCAGAACATGAGGATAGGACTACTACCTTAAGAGAATTCTCTTTTCGTTGGGGCTAATCACAGATTTTTTTTTCAGCTGTCGGTTTTCCCAGATAATGCCTACCCCTTTCAAAAATCGATCCTATAAAAGAGCCTGATATTATTTCATTTCTTTTTTTCACAGCAACCAAAGTAGATCTTTAAAATTCCAATTTAAAAGGACAGATAATGTTTATTTAACCCTGTTTCTTTCATTGCATGTGGTTAGGACTTGTAAAATGTAAACAAGTAAGATGGCATGAACTGCTAAATGAATTCGTGTCATTTAATCATTAAATAATATCATAAAACAATTATTGCTGTTTTTTTTTGTCTCCATCAATACGATGATTAAGCCACCATTGAAGTACAGTATTCACCTCGCCCTTCGGACTCGGTGAATATTGAACTCCTCTGGTGGCTTAAACATCGTATTGGCCTCCAAAACAGCAATAATTGTATAATATTTTGGTAGCACAATGACATATACAAATGATATGGCAAGTCAAAGTAGATTGTTAGCCAAATGTATTGAAGGTTGATGTGTGTTTCTCTTAAAGATTGGCAGACATTTTTTTAAAAGATACTCGTATATCATTAAAGGGTGCGATTGCAACGCTTAATGATACATTGGTTTGTATCATTAGCGGTCGATCATTTGCTTGTTTCATTAAGCGTTAAGGATGATATGCATTTGTGGCACTTTATGATATAATTCTATCTTTAACTAGGCGATAAAGCATTAGCGGTTAGGGTTAGGGTTAGGGTACAGGATAAAAACGAAAATGAACATGGATTTAAGTGAATATTTAGGTCAATGGGGATTAAAGCATTAGGTGAAAGTGAAAGTGAAAATCAGGGATAAGGGTTAGGGTCTGGGATAGGGTTAAGGGTATAGACAAGAAGCGAAGTTGCCGGAACTAGGTCATGCCGGAATTAGGTCAAACAAAGTGAAAGTCATTGATAGAAGCTATAGTAAAGGAAACAGTGCAATTTTCCGAAGCTCATAACTTTCTTATATATCATCAGATTAAGACGAACTTGGTGTCGTTGGAAAGCTAAGAAAACGGACAACATGACAAAAGTAGAGTTATGAAATCCTGGTGCAAGGAAAAGGGGGAAAAGGTGGCTTCCAATTAACAGCCAAGATTGTGCGTTGAAAGTAACAAATTGGGAATTTTAGACCATTTTCAAGCTCAAATATTTTGAGAATGGCATGCAATTGACTCACCAATTTTATATCAGTAATAGACCTCGTGAGGGACTCCAAGAGGCTACAAAGAGTAAGCAAAAATAGTTTCTCTCGAAAAAGATATGAAAGACTAAAGATGAGGAAAATGTTCAAAAGTCAGAAAATTTGAAAGAGGGGTTGGACGGCTTATCGTGGTCAGATCTCGACAAACTGGATGTCGCTGAGACATTTTCAAGTGCTAAGAAAACCGGTTATGCTCGGAGACGAGGTAAACTTGCGTTCCGCGCTAAGTTCATTTAGGGCTTATATCTGGAGAAGGGTGAGAGATAGAGGCCCTAAATTCGTACATAAAAGATTAAAAAGACTTCAAGGAATCCACATACCAAAGCCCAGCCTCCTAGTTTCAAGGGCGTGCAACCTATGGGTAT
This sequence comes from Saccostrea echinata, assembly GCF_033153115.1. Lineage (NCBI taxonomy): Eukaryota > Metazoa > Mollusca > Bivalvia > Ostreida > Ostreidae > Saccostrea > Saccostrea echinata. The sequence continues at coordinate 59,657 of NW_026889758.1, read as the reverse complement.
TTGAAGAAAATGTGCTGTAAGGCCGGATGGACCGGAAGGCGACGTCGGCGGAAGTCGAAAATTTGGGATGAAAGGGTACTCTTCTTTCCATGAAAGGTTGAGTAGGCCTTGATACCCTTACCTCAACCCTTCTTGCTGAAAGGACAAAAAACTGCTCAGAAGGGGTGGCAAATTGATGCCAAATTGAAAGGTCCGAATCTCTCTTCATTTTCACGCGATTTTCAAACTCTTAGTGTCATTGAAAAGGTCTTGGCAAGTTCTGTCAACAACCCGAAGATGGTTATTAAAAGTAGAAGATAGAAAAAGTTCCTAGGGTTGAAAGATGTATGTCTAAGCAGCGTAGGTACACCTAGGCAATATTGGCTCTAGAAAGCCTCGCAAAAAGTCGTTAATCGTTCTGACCGTTATGGCTATGGATTGACGTTGTCAAGAGCTTTCTCACCGGCTCAAGAACTTGAAAATCCATATCGAAATAATAATATTCTGCCGCTTGCAAGCATATTAAGAGAATCACTTCTTATGCTACTTTCTGCTCTAGAACGACAAGTGCATGACATCAGCGAAAAGAGCTTTGCAAGACCTTTCCAACGACACCAAGAACGTTGACATTGGAGCAGTCTGACAAAAGATATGAGCAAAAAACGAAAAGTAAGTGTTTGCAGGGGTTGAAGTCGTCAGGATTAATGGGGGTTGGGTTTGGGTTACTGTTTGGGTTAGGGTTAGGGTTAGGGTTAGAGTTAGGGTTAGTGTTTTGTTTTGGGTTAGGGTAAGGGCACTTTGACGTGTTGCGGGTGCGGGATTGCGGGACTCCGCCTATTTTATCACGTGATTGTCAATCATTTCATTGTGAAAGTAGGTGTTTTCTTGCAGAATTTCTTTCGATTTGGACGTTTATATACTGTTGTGTTTTTTATGGGTGATTTTCTTGATGTAAAATAATATTTCATTTGATTTTTTTAATTGCTAATTATCATGTATTGTTTGAGTAAGCAACGGCAGGGTTAGGGTTAGGGTTAGGGTCAGGGTTAGGGTTAGGGTCAGGGTTAGGGTTCGGGTTAGGGTTCGGGTTAGGGTTCGGGTTCGGGTTCGGGTCAGGGTTAGGGTTAGGGTCAGGGTTAGGGTTCGGGTTAGGGTTCGGGTTCGGGTTCGGGTTCGGGTTAGGGTTCGGGTTAGGGTTAGGGTTCGGGTTAGGGTTAGGGTTCGGGTTTGGGTTAGGGTTAGGGTTTGGGTTAGGGAGAGGGTGAGGGTGAGGGTTAGGGTATAGGCAAAAAGCGAAGATGACGGAATTAGGTCATGACGGAATTAGGTCAAACCAAATGAAAGTGAAAGTGAAAGTCATGGATAGAAGTCATAGTAAAGGAAATAGTGGAATTTTTCGAAGCTCATAACTCTCTTATTTATTATCGGATTTGGAAAGGTAAGAAAACGGACAATAAGACTATGAGAGAGTTTTAAAGTGCAGGTAGCCAGAAAGGGTGAAAACATGGGTTGTAATTAAAACCAAAGATTGTACTTAAAAAGTAACAGAATGAGATTTGTTGACCGTTTTCAACTTGAAATATCTTGAGATTGAAATGTTCTAATTTAATTGCGACAATGTATAGTATGTGAGAACTTTACAAAACATAACATGTTACTAATTGTTCGCAATGCTCGGTTAGTCGTAAACTCGTGTCGCAACAAATTAAGAATGTCTTCAGTGATTTGGACATGTCGCGACACCAGACATGTCCTTATTTTTGTCGATTACGTATCGAATAGAAATTTGTTGCTTTATATTTGCACGGTTAACTTAGACGAAGGAAAAGAAAGCCTAATTTCACTTTTATTTCTTGTATTTTTAAGAAATACAAGAAAAATGTATATTTAATGGGACATACAAAAATTCACCTAAAATGCTATTGACCTCTGAGCAGAGGTCCAATATTTGTTTGATTTTTCGATTATTCCTCTGAAATGAAGATTATTTTTGTTTTTTCTGTTTTATCAAATACAAAATGATTTATAAGGAGAAATAAATAGCCAAAAAATGCAAATAGCTGATGTAAAATATTGCTAAATCCTAACCCTGTGTCTCGCTAAAGATTCCACGTGTATGTTAATTTTACATTATATACTACTTCAATTTCGCAACAATAATATTCATTTTTAAATAATATCTTAATAACATAACGATGGAGGATTTTGCCTACCTTTTTCACGTCTTCTTTTTTCCACTGTCTGTGAAACTATGCGCTTACCCTATTCAAAGTCGGCGCGCGCTCAAAGTGTTGACCTAAGCATTTCACACCTGTTGCGGATGGCATCCTATACACAAAGCCTGCGAGTGCGTCTACAGCGGACCAATACACAAAACACAGCGAAAGCTTTATGTGATGAAATAATTAGTGGACTGCACTAGCTTTTAACCCGCACTGATGTCTTGACAATTTAATGTACAAAGATTAAAGTGGATTTTTTCATCTCTCTGAGTTGTCTTTTCTTGTCATGTCATGAATAGAAGTAACAGTAAAGGAAATTGAAACACCAAATTTATGTCAGTAATAGACCTCGATAGGGACTCCTAGAAGCCACAAAGAGTAAGCCAAAATAGTTTCTCTCTCTTAAGATATGAAAGACTAAAGATGAGGAAAATGTACCAAAGTCTTGGAAAATTTGAAAGAGGGGTTAGACCGGTTATCGTGGTCAGATGTCGACAACCCGGACGTTGCTGAGGAAGTCTCAATGAGAGCTTTTCAAGTGCCGAGAAAAGGGATTTGGCTGGGAATGAAGGCGAATTTCCGTTTTGCACCAAGTTCTTTTTGGGCTTGTAACTGGAAAAGGGTGTGAGCTAGAGCCCCAAATGATGGTATTTGGAAAGTTGTGTAGAGCGCAAGGAATCCACATACCAAAGCTCAGCCTCAGTGCTCCAAGGGCATGCAACCTATGGGCATTTGAAGAAAATGTGCTGTAACTCCAGTTGGACAGGAAGGCGACGTCGGCGGAAGTCGAAAATTTGGGACGAAAGGGAACTTCTCTTCCCATGAAAGGTCAAGTCGGTCTTGAAATGCTTACCTCAATCCTTCTTTCTGAAATGACCAAAAACTGCTCAGAAGGGGTGGTAAATTGACGCCAAATTGAAAGGTCCGTATCTCTCTTCCTTTTCATGCGATTTTCAAACTCTTGGTGTCCTTGAAAAGGTCTTGGCAAGGTCTGTCAACAACGCGAAGATGGTTATTAAAGGTTAAAGACGAAAAAAGTTGCGAGGGTTGAAAGATGTAAGTCTCAGCAGCGTGGGTACACCTAGGCAATATTTGCTCTAGGAAGCCTCGCGAAAAGTCGTAAATTGTTCTGACCATTATGGCTATGGATAGACGTTGTCAAGAGCTTTCTGACAAGCCCAGGAACTTGAAAATCCATAACGAAATAAAGATCTTCTGCCGTTTGCAAGCATATCAAGAAAATCGCTTGTTATTCAACTTTTTGCTCTCTGAACTGACACGTTCATGACATCATCGTAAAGAGCTGTTCAAGACCTTTCCAACGACACCAACAACGTTAACATCGGAGCAGTCTGTCGAAAGATATGAGCAAAAAACGAAAAGTAAGTGTTTGCAGGGGTTAAAGTCAGGATTTCTGGGGGTTAGGGTAAGGGTTAGTAGGGGTTAGAGTTAATGGGGGTTAGGGTTAGTGGAAGTTAGGGTTAGGGTTAGTGGGGGGTTAGGGTTAGGGTTAATGGGGGTTAGGGTTAGTGGGGTTAGGGTTAGGGTCAGTGGGGTTAGGGTTAGTGGGGGTTAGGGTTAGTGGGGTAAGGGTTAGTGGGGTTAGGGTTAGGGTTAGGGTTAGGGGTTAGGGTTAGGGTTAGGGTACAGGATAAAAACGTCAGGGTTAGGGTTAGGGTTAGGGGTTAGGGTTAGGGTTAGGGTTAGTGGGGGTTAGGGTAAGGGCACTTTGACGTGTTGCGGGTGCGGGATTGCGGGACTCCGCCTATTTTATCACGTGATTGTCACTCATTTCATTGTGAAAGTAGGTGTTTTCTTGCAGAATTTCTTTCGATTTGGACGTTTATATACTGTTGTGTTTTTAATGGGTGATTTTTTTGATGTAAGGTAATATTTCATTTGATTTTTTTAATTGCTAATTATCATGTATTGTTTGAGTAAGCAACGGCATCTTTTTTAAGGAAGTAATGCATAATCTTGCCTTATTTTTGCATTAAAAATTTACGGAAGTATAATGAATTTTTTGTGCTTAAGAGGACAAAGTTTATGTATATTTTTTTGTGTTCTTCAATAGTACCTGGTAATTTAAAGTGTATTTTCAATGGTTAATTAGGATATATTCCTTTTAATTACACAATAAGAACATTTTGATTGAAATTTAGGTCATTTAAGTAAACTTCAAATGATGCTGAGTATGCACACCAGTGTACTCGGGTATACCCTAGGTATACCCGGGTTTAACCCAGGGTATACCCGGGTTTAACCCAGGGTATACCCGGGTTTAACCCAGGGTATACCCGGGTTTAACCCGGGTTATACCCGGGTTTAACCCGGGTTATACCTGGGTTTAACCCAAGATATACCCGGGTTTAACCCAGGATAATCAAGGCTTAAACCCAGGATATACCCGGGTATAACCCAGGATATACCCGGGTATAACCCAGGACATACCCGGG
>NW_026889758.1:45000-47500 GCF_033153115.1 Saccostrea echinata | reverse complement strand
GACAAGCCCAAGAACTTGAAAATCCATAAGGAAATAAAGATCTTCTGCCGTTTGCAAGCATATGAAGAAAATCGCTCGTTATTCTACTTTTTGCTCTCTGGAACGACAAGTTCATGACATCAGCGTAAAGAGCTCTTCAAGACCTTTCCAACGACACCAAGATCGTTGACATCGGAGCAGTCTGTCAAAAGATATGAGCAAAAAGCAAAAAGTAAGTGTTTGCAGGGGTTAAAGTCAGGATTAGTGGGGGTTAGGGTTAGGGTTAATGGGGGTTAGGGTTAATGGGGGTTAGGGTTAGTGGGGGTTGGGGTTAGTGGGGTTAGGGTTAGTGGGGGTTAGGGTTAGTGGGGTTAGCGGGGTTAGTGGGGTTAGCGGGGTTAGTGGGGTTAGGGTTAGGGTTAGGGTTAGTGGGGTTAGTGGGGTTAGCGGGGTTAGTGGGGTTAGCGGGGTTAGTGGGGTTAGGGTTAGTGGGGGTTAGTGTTAGGGTTAATTGGGGTTAGGGTCAGTGGGGTTAGGGTATAGGTACAAAACGAAGATGAACTATCTAGGTCATGAACTATCTAGGTCAAATGAAAGTGAAAGTGAAAGTCATGGATAGAAGTAATAGTAAAGGAAATAGTGGAATTTTCCGAAGCTCATAACTTTCTTATTTATCGTCGGATTAAGACGAGTTTGGTGTCGTTGGAAAGCTAAGAAAACGGACAACACGACTAAGTCAGAAGCGTAAAACCCAGGTGCCAGGAAAAGGGAGGAAAAGTGGCTTCTTATTTACACCAAAGAGTGTGCTTAGAAATGGACAAATTGAGAAAGTTTGACCATTTTCAACCTCCCATATCTGGAGAATGGCATGCAATCGACACACCGCACTTATGTCAGTGATACACCCCGATAGGGACTCCTAGAAGCTGCAAAGAGTTAGTAGAAATACTTTCTCCCTCAAAAGATATTATAGACTGAACATGCGGAAAATGTCAGGGTTAGGGTTAGGGTTAGGGTTAGGGTTAGGGTTAGGGTTAGGGGTTAGGGTTAGGGTTAGGGTTAGGGTTAGGGTTAGGGTCAGGGTTAGGGTCAGGGTTAGGGTCAGGGTTTAGGGTTAGGGTTAGGGTCAGGGTTAGGGTTAGGGTTAGGGTTAGGGTCAGGGTTAGGGTCAGGGTTAGGGTTAGGGTTAGGGTCAGGGTTAGGGTCAGGGTTAGGGTTAGGGTTAGGGTTAGGGTCAGGGTTAGGGTCAGGGTCAGGGTTAGGGTTAGGGTTAGGGTTAGGGTTAGGGTCAGGGTTAGGGTTAGGGTTAGGGTTAGGGTTAGGGTTAGGGTTAGGGTATAGGTACAAAACGAAGATGAACTATCTAGGTCATGAACTATCTAGGTCAAATGAAAGTGAAAGTGAAAGTCATGGATAGAAGTAATAGTAAAGGAAATAGTGGAATTTTCCGAAGCTCATAACTTTCTTATTTATCGTCGGATTAAGACGAGTTTGGTGTCGTTGGAAAGCTAAGAAAACGGACAACACGACTAAGTCAGAAGCGTAAAACCCAGGTGCCAGGAAAAGGGAGAAAAAGTGGCTTCTTATTTACACCAAAGATTGTGCTTAGAAATGGACAAATTGAGAAATTTTGACCATTTTCAACCTCCCATATCTGGAGAATGGCATGCAATCGACACACCGCACTTATGTCAGTGATACACCCCGATAGGGACTCCTAGAAGCTGCAAAGAGTTAGTAGAAATACTTTCTCCCTCAAAAGATATTATAGACTGAACATGCGGAAAATGTACAAAAGTCTTAGAAAATGTGAGACAGGGGTTGGACGGTTCTTTGTGGTCAGCTCCAGACAACCTGAACGTTGCTGAGGAGGTCTCAGTGAGTAATTTTCAAGTGCCCAGGAAACTGGTTATGCTCGGAGACGAGGTAAACTTGCGTTCCGCGCTAAGTTCTCTTTGGGCTTATATCTGGAAAAGGGTGAGAGATAGAGGCCCTAAAGTCAGTACATTAAAGATTAAGAAGACTTCAAGGAATCCACATACCAAAGCTCAGCCTCAGTGCTCCAAGGGCGTGCAACCTATGGGCATTTGAAGAAAATGTGCTATAATTCCAGTTGGACCGGAAGGCGACGTCGGCGGAAGTCGGAAATTTGGGACGAAAGGGAACTCCTCTTCCCATGAAAGGTCAAGTAGGTCTAGAAATCCTTACCTCAATCCTTCTTTCTGAGATGACCAAAAACTGTTCAGAAGGGGTGGCAAATTGACGCCAAATTGAAAGGTCCGTATCTCTCTTCGTTTTCATGCGATTTTCAAACTCTTGGTGTCATTGAAAAGTTCTTGGCAAGTTCTGTCAACAACGCGAAGATGGTTATTAAAGGTTAAAGACGGAAAAAGTTGCGAGGGTTGAAAGATGTATGTCTCAGCAGCGTGGGTACACCTTGGCAATATTTGCTCTGGAAAGCCTCGCGAAAAGTCGTAAATCCTTCTGACCGTTATGGCTATGGATAGACGTTGTCAAGAGC
>NW_026889758.1:25000-37500 GCF_033153115.1 Saccostrea echinata | reverse complement strand
CTTATCAACAATTAGTTATCAAACTATATGAATTCTTTTTATTTCATTCAAAAGACAACAACCAATGTTGTAGGTGGTAGGATGATAAAACTCAAAATTAGAGGTTAAGTTTTGGGTTCAGTTTAAACTAGATGCAATGAAACTAATGTAAATTAAAATTATTGAACTTTATTCATGATGAAAATATAACTGACTGTTTCCCATGCTTGATGAATGGTTTCTTCCAAAGAACAATTGAAATTTTCAGATCCTGTCTCGAGCACAAGTGGAATCGAACAAGGAAAAGAAGAGAACTTGGAATTAAAGCAAGACAGAAAGAATGAAGGTAGACCAAAAATATAAGTTTAATTTCAACAAGCAGTGTTGTAGTTGGTAGGATAATAAAACCTCAAATAAGAGAATTAGGTTTGGTTTTGGAATCAGTTTATCAGCTCACCTGAACTGAAATCTTAAGTGAGCTTTTCTGATCACATCTTGTCCGGCATCCATCTGTCAGTCTGTATGTCCCTCTGTCTGTCCGTTAGTCTGTAAACTTTTCACATTTTCATCGTCTTCTCAAGAACTTCTGGGCCAATTTCAACAAAACTTGCCACAAAGTATGTTTTAGTTAAGGGGATTCAAATTTGTTCAAATGAAGGGCTATGCCCCCTTCAAAGGGGACATAATTATGAATTAGTAAAAAACAAAGCCATGTTTGGTCATATTTATATGGAATCATCATCAGGTAGTGTATCTTCAAGTTTATAGAAATCATGACCCCCAGGGGAAGGGCGGGGCCACAATGACTGACCATTGTTTTAAAAAGAAATATAGAGGACAATTCTTTAAATAACTTCCCAAGAATAAAAAAGCCATGATTGGTCATATTTATTTGGAAGCATCCTCAGTTAGTGTAGATTCAAGTTCAAATCATGACATGACACCCGGGGCTTGGCAGCGTCCACAATGACCGAGCAAAGTTTCACATTGAAATATGTAGGAAAAATGTATTAAAAACTAAAGAATAGCAAAGCCATGATTGATCATATTTATACGGAAGCATTCTCAGTTAGTGTAGATTCAAATTTGTTTCAACCACCACCCCCGGTGGTTGGGCAGGGCCACACTGGCTGACCAAAGTTTAACATAGAAATATATAATAAAATTCTTTAAATATTTTGTCGAGAATAGCAAAGATGTAATTGGTCATACATATATTTATATGGAAGCATTCTCAGGAAGTTTAGACTCAGGTTTGTGCAAATCATACCCTATCCCCTTTAAGGAATGGTTGGGACTTTTTTGGGTTTAAACTTTTCAATAATTAACTAATTTTTGCTTTTATGCTAGCCACAGTGCTGAGGTGAGCAATGTGGCCCATGGGCCTCTTGTATTAGATGCAATGATATCAATTTTAAAAAAAAAATATTGAACTATATTCATAGTGAAAATGTTATTGACTGATTTTCATGCTTGATGTATGGTTTCTAAGTGGAATGTAAAAAAGTTTTTAAGCTGTTTTTTATTTATCTTAGTATCTCCTTTAAACAGAAAAGATAAAAAGAGAATTAGGACTCTTAGGTATAATTTTTAAAATGTTTTACAGATACGCCAGTGAGACAGAATATATGTATCGAGGATGATGAAATCCCTTCAAGTCAACGATGAAAACACCGATATCGTATGGTCAACGAACCGAAGAAGTTATGAAAACAAAAACATAGCTTTATCAGGAAAAATGGGTTTCAATTAAAATGACGCTGATTGGTTGTTTTAACATGACGTTTTTTTTTGACATTTTTTTAAAATAAAGTTAAATCTTGTCTTGAACATGATGCTTTGATTGAACATTAAAGAAATGTTTAATTAATTTTGTTAGAAATTTCATTTGGAATATAGAAAAAAAACTGGAGGTTGATGTTTGTTTGTAAAGACAAAAGTTCCATACTTTGAAGAAATAAATTTGAGCAATCAGTGTATTTAGTTAAGGAATGATTTGTTATTGAACTTGATCAATTTTTCAAAACCTAAATGGGGAGAAATTATGTTGAAATCTAGCAAGATGTTTCTAGATAAATACTATGAAAGCTGATGGTCTAGTTATCAGAATAGGGTGGATTTTTTCCCTCAAAGAAACTTTATTAAAAACTTCCTGAACAATGTAAAATATGTGAGTGATTGATTGAATTTTTCGAAAATTGTTCACTCATATGGAGATGTCACCATTTGCTGGTAGAGAGCAGTATATTCTGTACTATACTCGACACTCAGGACTACTGAGCAGGGAGGGATCTTTTTCGTGCCAGCACCTACTGCGACACGGGACTTCGGTTTATACGGTCTCACCAGAGGAACCGGTGTACATGTCCCACAGTTGGATTCGAACTATCGAGTTCAGGATCAACACCTCACTTCACGATTTATAGAGAAGACGCTCTCAGTCAAATGCTGACTGAAGTTTTTCATATTAATTGTTAGTCCATTATTTATATACTGAATTGACGACAGATTCCCCCCCCCCATTATTTCCTGATCATGACAACGAGCACACGGCGGTTGTGACCGCTCGGCAGGGGATGCTCACTCCTCCATGGAATCTGATCCCACCTCTGATGTTTCGGAGGTCCGTGTTTCCTCTGCTCTTATTTTGTATATTGTTTAATGGACTTTGAGATTGAATACTGCTCGTTATCTCCATATCCTTCTCTAACATTTCACAACCCGGGCGACTTTAGATATGAGGTTGAGAATATAAAATTATTTTAACCTTTGATTGCAAGACTATGAGTAAAGATAAATCAGCCAAAGAAACAAAGGGGTTGACGTGAAGGTTGTGATAATGCTTAAGGAGTATCCCAAAGAATATCCCCAAAGCTTTTAATTTTATAGATCTCTGTTTCAATCCTTTTAAATGATGGTTTCTGCATTGAAAGGCACACATTAGCTCTTAATAATTTAATAGAATTAGTTTCCTATTTTAACAAAATGGGAAAAAAAAATTACATCAAAATTAGATGTTTCTTGTAAAATATTTGCTATAAATCAATGCATCACATGGATACCTAATAAAATATGTAGAGAAAAGTCGAATAGAAATTTTTAGAAATAGAAAAAAAATAATTAAAATAAAACAAATAATTTTTTTTAACTTGTGTTTAAATTCTTAAAACTAGGCACGACTGGAGAAAAACATGTTTGTTAATCATATTTTATAAGAAATGGGCATGAAAGTTTTAAATTTTACAGAAACATATTTTTTTAAAGTTTGGCCATTCCTGATGAAAAATAAACCGATCCCAACCAGAATTGTACATTTATTAGATATAAATAACATTTCTCGAAGAAAACTCGTCTTATTCGGTATAATAGGAGTTTAAAAAAATTGAACTTGACAATCAAATATATTCTTTAATAGTAAATCCATGAAAAAGGCAATAAACTAGTTTTGTAGTTATTATGTTGAAATTTTGATGAGGATCGGTGTAATTTTGATCGGGTTAAATAACAAATTTAAAAAAAAATTATTTTTTCCCCTAAATTTTTGCAATTTCAGTTCAATTTCTCTTTAAAATATGATTGGAAAACATGTCCTCTTAAGTTATGACTAGTTTCATGGTGTTTTTAACCATAGGTTTAAAAATATTTCACAAATGATGAAATTCAATTGCATAAATAATTGGTATAAAATTAATTTAAAAAGTCTTTGCAGCATTTCTTTGCATATTTTATTAGACATTTATATGATGCATTCATTTACAGCAAACTTTTAAGTAGAAAACATCTGATTTGGATATAAATACTTTTTTCTTTATTTTTCTTTAAAAATATACAAAAGAAAAAATCAGAGCTAATATCGGCCTTTTAATGCCTCATACCATTCTCTAAAAAGGATGCCACAAAGATCTATAAAATAAAGAGTTGGCCTGGCATTCCACTTTAACATTTGTTCTTAATCTTAAACTAAATATTATATGTAATCCGAATTCAAACCTTAATTTGAATCTTAACCTAGAAGTAAACCTTCACTTTTACGTCAATCTTAATCTTCAAACCTCAAATAAACCTCAAGCTTATCCTTAATCTATCTCTTAACCATAAACTAAACTTTAACCATAACTTAAACCTAAATCACAACCTTAATTTATCATCAATTTAATTCAAACATATTTTTACTCTTTAACCCATCCTTAACTCTAATCTGAATCTTAATCTTAACCATAACATTAAATTCAATCTTAAACCTAACCTGAATCTGAAACCTAATGGATACCTTGATAGTAAACCTTAGCTTGATTCTTATGTTAACCCTACCTTTAATTGTAAACATAACCTTAACTATAATCTTAAACCTTACCTTAACTTTAAACTAAACCCGAACTTTATTTACAAAATAAACCATGACGTTTAACCCTGAAGTAGACCTTCACCCTAACTTTTGCAATAAACTTTACTTTCCCTTTTTTTCAAACCTTAATTTTAATTTTAATCTTAGCCTTACACTAATAGTTTTTTTTTTTTTTAAATTAGAGGTTACAAAACACCGCCGAATTATCTGCCCCTAAAATTTATTTAAATCATTTGTCCATACTTTCCGAGCAAATCATTTTTTGTCTTTTACACACACGATAGTCCATGCATTGGTCTTACAAATTCAACTACTAGATTACTTTTCAAAAATGAAGATTTGTTTGATTAGTTACCATATCAAGATTCCACTCTGAAACAAGAACTAAAATTTAATCTAAATCTTCAACCCCTCATTAACTTTTAAACCTTCCTTTAATATCAATCTTTAACCCTAACCTTAACCTTTATCTTCAAACCTAACCTTAACCTGGTATCTTAAACCTAACCTTGTATCTTAAACTTAACCTGGTATCTTAAACTTAACCTGGTGTCTTAAACCTAACCTGGTATCTTAAACCTAACCTGGTATCTTAAACCTAACCTGGTATCTTAAACCTAACCTTAATCTTAAACCTAACCTGGTATCTTAAACTTAACCTGGTATCTTAAACCTAACCTGGTATCTTAAACCTAACTTGGTATCTTAAACCTAACCTGGTATCTTAAACTTAACCTTAATCTTAAACCTAACCTTAATCTTAAACCTAACCTTAATCTTAAACCTAACCTTAATCTTAAACCTAACCTGGTATCTTAAACCTAACCTGGTATCTTAAACCTAACCTGGTATCTTAAACCTAACCTGGTATCTTAAACCTAACCTTAATCTTAAACCTAACCTGGTATCTTAAACTTAATCTGGTATCTTAAACCTAACCTGGTATCTTAAACCTAACCTGGTATCTTAAACCTAACCTGGTATCTTAAACCTAACCTGGTATCTTAAACTTAACCTGGTATCTTAAACCTAACCTGGTATCTTAAACCTAACCTGGTATCTTTAAGTAAGATATAAAATATTGTTTTCCGGTTTTTGTTAACAAGAAAAGGTAATACTTTGGATATTGATCATTTTACTAGATCTTTTTTAGAAAAGGGAGGGATATTAGAGTCTTTATTTGATACTTATCGTAAGAAATAAATGTCACTTTTTATTTTTATAGATTCTAAGGATGGCAACAAACGAAGCATCTTTTGAAGAGTCCGAGTATGAGGATGGTAGGTCAATCTTCAAATTTTATTTTAAGGAAAACAAAAAAAATATGTGCATCTGGGATATTACATGTGTGTATTCTTTTTTTATCACAAAGTATTTTCTAACTTGCAATGTAAAAGCCATTCAAATTAGCAGCATAAATATGTTTCTAATTGTGTTATAGTCTGGTCATTCTATTCTTGCAGAATTTGTAACAGCCTCTGCCTTAGACGGTATTTTACAGAGGGAAATGTCTCGGATGGGACAAATCTTAATTAAGGAGACGAGAAATATCATCCAGGAAGAGATGGAGGGTTAGGGTTAGGGTTAGGGTTAGGGTTAGGGTTAGGGTTAGGGGTTAGGGTTAGGGTTAGGGTTAGGGTTAGGGTTAGGGTTAGGGTTGGGTTAGGGTTAGGGTTAGGGTTAGGGTAAGGGCACTTTGACGTGTTGCGGGTGCGGGATTGCGGGACTCCGCCTATTTTATCACGTGATTGTCAATCATTTCATTGTGAAAGTAGGTGTTTTCTTGCAGAATTTCTTTCGATTTGGACGTTCATACACTGTTGTGTTTTTAATGGGTGATTTTCTTGATGTAAGGTAATATTTCATTTGATTTTTTTAATTGCTAATTATCATGTATTGTTTGAGTAAGCAACGGCATCTTTTTTAAGGAAGTAATGCATAATCTTGCCTTATTTTTGCATTAAAAATTTACGGAAGTATAATGAATTTTTTGTGTTTAAGAGGACAAAGTTTATGTATATTTTTTTTATGTTCTTCAATAGTACCTGGTAATTTAAAGTGTATTTTCAATGGTTAATTAGGATATATTCCTTTAAATTATACAATAAGAACATATTGATTGAAATTAAGGTCATTTAAGTAAACTTCAAATGATGCTGAGTATGCACACCAGTGTACTCGGGTATACCCTAGGTATACCCGGGTTTAACCCAGGGTATACCCGGGTTTAACCCAGGGTATACCCGGGTTTAACCCGGGTTATACCCGGGTTTAACCCGAGTTATACCCGGGTTTAACTCGGGTTATACCTGGGTTTAACCCAAGATATACCCGGGTTTAGGGTTAGGGTTAGGGTCAGGGTTAGGGTCAGGGTCAGGGTTAGGGTTAGGGTCAGGGTTAGGGTCAGGGTCAGGATCAGGGTTAGGGTCAGGGTTAGGGTTAGGGTTAGGGTTAGGGTAAGGGCACTTTGACGTGTTGCGGGTGCGGGATTGCGGGACTCCGCCTATTTTATCACGTGATTGTCAATCATTTCATTGTGAAAGTAGGTGTTTTCTTGCAGAATTTCTTTCGATTTGGACGTTCATACACTGTTGTGTTTTTAATGGGTGATTTTCTTGATGTAAGGTAATATTTCATTTGATTTTTTTAATTGCTAATTATCATGTATTGTTTGAGTAAGCAACGGCATCTTTTTTAAGGAAGTAATGCATAATCTTGCCTTATTTTTGCATTAAAAATTTACGGAAGTATAATGAATTTTTTGTGTTTAAGAGGACAAAGTTTATGTATATTTTTTTTATGTTCTTCAGGGTTAGGGTTAGGGTTAGGGTTAGGGTTAGGGTTAGGGTTAGGGTTAGGGTTAGGGTTAGGGTATAGGGGGTTTTACGAAGATTGCTCCGGAGCCATCTCGTCAATGTCACTTTCTGTCACGTGATTTCAGTAGGCGTGGTTATTGTTTTTTTAATTTAAATACTTTGTGTAGCGAAACTATTAAAGTTTATTTCGTCATTTCCATCATACACTTTGGCTCAGTAGGTAGAACAGCGGACTTCAGATTAAGGGGTGTCGGGTTCGATTCCCGATGGGATCGTTCATTTTATAGCTCTTTTTATTTTTTTTTTAAGATGAAAGTCGCTGATTAATTACAGATCTTTTCGAGTCAAATATTAGTATATATTGAGATTTTATACCCTTTTGTCCAAAGCTTGCTTCGAAATCATTTGTTTGGATATATAGAGAGATTATTGAAATCACAAGGAAGGAAGTGTTACAATAAAAAAAAATAATTTCATTTCGTATAACAAGAATAATTCTCTGCCGCTCCCTAACCCCTCTTTTCTATCATGCAGTTTGATACAACTCTTACTCTAAAGAATGTTTATTAGCATATTGATGCAGCTTTTACTCTTTGTTAGGGGTAGGGTAATGGGGCTTTTATTTTAAACCATGAAATGAAAACCCGAAGAACAAATTCAATTTGTTGATAAGCGAAAAAAAAAACAACACACACGCACACGCACAAACGTGAAAATCATAGGTAGACGGGGGGTGGGGGTGGGGGGGTTGACAGATATTTGCTGACAAGTAATGAATTCTAATGCTTTAATATCTGTTACTTATAACCCTTGGAGTATACATATCAAAAGAAATTTTCCGTCGAAGAAACTATTTTAAAATATAAATTCTAAATTATTCTCCGAAAAAAATAAATTGCCTACCTTTTAGCGTTTTCTTCCCTTTCCGTCCGTAATCTGCTGCGTTCGAGACACTGTGTGTTTAGACTGTTCTATATGACGACGCTAACCGCGCAGCTGGCGTGTATTGGAAATCTTCTCTGTTTTAGACGCGCAGAAGAGTTCCAAACACAAAAGAGTTCCAAACACAGAAGAGTTCCAAACACAAAAGAGCTCCAAATACAGAAGAGTTATTTTGTAACCTTCAGCGATAACTTTCCAACTTTATTAAACAAAAAGAACCAAGAATGGAAATAAAATATGCTATAACTGTTACAAATGATCTTATTACATTATTTAGAGGGGTAAAATGTAATATATATTCCCCTGAAAGCAATTTGTTCAGCATCAGTTCTTAAAATCTTAAAAGGAATAAACATGGGATATCGTATTTCCTCTTTTCCAGGTTTAGGATTCGAGATTCATCTATTATTTAAATATAGTTTAACTTGAAATCTTCCTCATAATTATTACTTACTCATGTTTCTAAGCTAAGTAATTATTTGTTTTGGATCATCATTGTATGGTTAATTGTATTTCTTTTCTTTCTCTTATTGATCAAATTTAAGTTATTTTAAACCAAACCATTTATTTAAGGTGGATGTGTTTTAACCGCGTGTTATTAATTTACGCTATGTATGAAGTCAATTTTTTTCGCGGACATTTGTACAACACACTTATTGCAAAAATAATGCAATATAAAGAGAGTATTAAGATACCAGCGTAATTTTCTACCATGGATTGGATCAAGGATTTTTTTTCCAAAAAAAGGGGGGGGGACCACAGTAAAAAACAATCCATTTTAACTCTTCAATTTCCTGGCAAGCAAAATAAAAGTTGCCAAACGTGAAATTACTATTTCATAGCTGGAGGGGGGTGGAGTGATTGAGAGAAATTTGTTGATAAGCGAAAAAAAAACAACAACACACACGCACACGCACAAACGTGAAAATCATAGGTAGACGGGGGGTGGGGGGTGACAGATATTTGCTGACAGGTAATGAATTCTAATGCTTTAATATCTGTTACTTCTCATACAAACTTAAACTGGGTCTGCGTCACAAAAGTAGTCTCCGTTTTTAGTCGGGGCGGTCTAAAGGTCACTTTTTACTTCCTTTTTTTTTTATCAGTTTAATATCTCTGAAAATTCAAGGGAGGGGGGGGGCGGACCCACCACCGCACCCCCTCAAAATCTGCGCATGGAACATAATTAAAAATTAGACATTTCGAAGAATTATGACCCCAATGAAAAAAGTACGTTTCAATAATTTGATATTTCTAGACCTAATATTTTCAACAAGTTTAAGAAAAATAAGATCTAGTAAAATGATCAATATCCAAAGTATTACCTTTTCTTGTTAACAAAAACCGGAAAACAATATTTTATATCTTACTTAAAGATACCAGATTAGTTTAAGATACCAGGTTAAGTTTAAGATACCAGGTTAGGTTTAAGATACCAGGTTAGGTTTAAGATACCAGGTTAAGTTTAAGATACCAGGTTAGGTTTAAGATACCAGGTTAGATTTAAGATACCAGGTTAAGTTTAAGATACCAGGTTAAGTTTAAGATACCAGGTTAGGTTTAAGATACCAGGTTAAGTTTAAGATACCAGGTTAGGTTTAAGATACCAGGTTAGGTTTAAGATACCAGGTTAAGTTTAAGATACTAGGTTAAGTTTAAGACACCAGGTTAGGTTTAAGATACCAGGTTAGGTTTAAGATACCAGGTTAAGTTTAAGATACCAGGTTAGGTTTAAGATACCAGGTTAGGTTTAAGATTAAGGTTAGGTTTAAGATACCAGGTTAGGGTATAGGGGGTTTTACGAAGATTGCTCCGGAGCCATCTCGTCAATGTCACTTTCTGGGTTAGGGTTAGGGTTAGGGTTAGGGTATAGGGGGTTTTACGAAGATTGCTCCGGAGCCATCTCGTCAATGTCACTTTCTGTCACGTGATTTCAGTAGGCGTGGTTATTGTTTTTTTAATTTAAATACTTTGTGTAGCGAAACTATTAAAGTTTATTTCGTCATTTCCATCATACACTTTGGCTCAGTAGGTAGAACAGCGGACTTCAGATTAAGGGGTGTCGGGTTCGATTCCCGATGGGATCGTTCATTTTATAGCTCTTTTTATTTTTTTTTTAAGATGAAAGTCGCTGATTAATTACAGATCTTTTCGAGTCAAATATTAGTATATATTGAGATTTTATACCCTTTTGTCCAAAGCTTGCTTCGAAATCATTTGTTTGGATATATAGAGAGATTATTGAAATCACAAGGAAGGAAGTGTTACAATAAAAAAAAATAATTTCATTTCGTATAACAAGAATAATTCTCTGCCGCTCCCTAACCCCTCTTTTCTATCATGCAGTTTGATACAACTCTTACTCTAAAGAATGTTTATTAGCATATTGATGCAGCTTTTACTCTTTGTTAGGGGTAGGGTAATGGGGCTTTTATTTTAAACCATGAAATGAAAACCCGAAGAACAAATTCAATTTGTTGATAAGCGAAAAAAAAAACAACACACACGCACACGCACAAACGTGAAAATCATAGGTAGACGGGGGGTGGGGGTGGGGGGGTTGACAGATATTTGCTGACAAGTAATGAATTCTAATGCTTTAATATCTGTTACTTATAACCCTTGGAGTATACATATCAAAAGAAATTTTCCGTCGAAGAAACTATTTTAAAATATAAATTCTAAATTATTCTCCGAAAAAAATAAATTGCCTACCTTTTAGCGTTTTCTTCCCTTTCCGTCCGTAATCTGCTGCGTTCGAGACACTGTGTGTTTAGACTGTTCTATATGACGACGCTAACCGCGCAGCTGGCGTGTATTGGAAATCTTCTCTGTTTTAGACGCGCAGAAGAGTTCCAAACACAAAAGAGTTCCAAACACAGAAGAGTTCCAAACACAAAAGAGCTCCAAATACAGAAGAGTTATTTTGTAACCTTCAGCGATAACTTTCCAACTTTATTAAACAAAAAGAACCAAGAATGGAAATAGAATATGCTATAACTGTTACAAATGATCTTATTACATTATTTAGAGGGGTAAAATGTAATATATATTCCCCTGAAAGCAATTTGTTCAGCATCAGTTCTTAAAATCTTAAAAGGAATAAACATGGGATATCGTATTTCCTCTTTTCCAGGTTTAGGATTCGAGATTCATCTATTATTTAAATATAGTTTAACTTGAAATCTTCCTCATAATTATTACTTACTCATGTTTCTAAGCTAAGTAATTATTTGTTTTGGATCATCATTGTATGGTTAATTGTATTTCTTTTCTTTCTCTTATTTTGATCAAATTTAAGTTATTTTAAACCAAACCATTTATTTAAGGTGGATGTGTTTTAACCGCGTGTTATTAATTTACGCTATGTCAGGGTTAGGGTTAGGGTTAGGGTTAGGGTAAGGGCACTTTGACGTGTTGCGGGTGCGGGATTGCGGGACTCCGCCTATTTTATCACGTGATTGTCAATCATTTCATTGTGAAAGTAGGTGTTTTCTTGCAGAATTTCTTTCGATTTGGACGTTCATACACTGTTGTGTTTTTAATGGGTGATTTTCTTGATGTAAGGTAATATTTCATTTGATTTTTTTAATTGCTAATTATCATGTATTGTTTGAGTAAGCAACGGCATCTTTTTTAAGGAAGTAATGCATAATCTTGCCTTATTTTTGCATTAAAAATTTACGGAAGTATAATGAATTTTTTGTGTTTAAGAGGACAAAGTTTATGTATATTTTTTTTATGTTCTTCAATAGTACCTGGTAATTTAAAGTGTATTTTCAATGGTTAATTAGGATATATTCCTTTAAATTATACAATAAGAACATATTGATTGAAATTAAGGTCATTTAAGTAAACTTCAAATGATGCTGAGTATGCACACCAGTGTACTCGGGTATACCCTAGGTATACCCGGGTTTAACCCAGGGTATACCCGGGTTTAACCCAGGGTATACCCGGGTTTAACCCGGGTTATACCCGGGTTTAACCCGAGTTATACCCGGGTTTAACTCGGGTTATACCTGGGTTTAACCCAAGATATACCCGGGTTTAGGGTTAGGGTTAGGGTCAGGGTTAGGGTCAGGGTCAGGGTTAGGGTTAGGGTCAGGATCAGGGTTAGGGTCAGGGTTAGGGTCAGGGTCAGGATCAGGGTTAGGGTCAGGGTTAGGGTTAGGGTTAGGGTTAGGGTAAGGGCACTTTGACGTGTTGCGGGTGCGGGATTGCGGGACTCCGCCTATTTTATCACGTGATTGTCAATCATTTCATTGTGAAAGTAGGTGTTTTCTTGCAGAATTTCTTTCGATTTGGACGTTCATACACTGTTGTGTTTCTAATGGGTGATTTTCTTGATGTAAGGTAATATTTCATTTGATTTTTTTAATTGCTAATTATCATGTATTGTTTGAGTAAGCAACGGC
>NW_026889758.1:0-17500 GCF_033153115.1 Saccostrea echinata | reverse complement strand
TCAAAGGACAACAAGCAATGTGGTAGTTGGTAGGATGAGAAAACTCCAATTAGAGTTTTTGATTTGGTTTCGGTTTAAACTTTATGCAATGAAATTAATGTAAAGAATATTGTTTGAACTATATTCATGGTGAAAATATAATTAACTGATTCTCATGCTTGATGAATGATTTCTTCAAAAGAACAAATGAAATTTTCAGATCCTGTCTCATCCACAAGTGGAATGGAGCAAGGAAAAGAAGAGGACTTGAAAGGAAAGCAAGAAAGAAAGATTGAAGGTAGACCAAAGCTTATCAACAATTAGTTATCAAACTATATGAATTCTTTTTATTTCATTCAAAAGACAACAACCAATGTTGTAGGTGGTAGGATGATAAAACTCAAAATTAGAGGTTAAGTTTTGGGTTCAGTTTAAACTAGATGCAATGAAACTAATGTAAATTAAAATTATTGAACTTTATTCATGATGAAAATATAACTGACTGTTTCCCATGCTTGATGAATGGTTTCTTCCAAAGAACAATTGAAATTTTCAGATCCTGTCTCGAGCACAAGTGGAATCGAACAAGGAAAAGAAGAGAACTTGGAATTAAAGCAAGACAGAAAGAATGAAGGTAGACCAAAAATATAAGTTTAATTTCAACAAGCAGTGTTGTAGTTGGTAGGATAATAAAACCTCAAATAAGAGAATTAGGTTTGGTTTTGGAATCAGTTTATCAGCTCACCTGAACTGAAATCTTAAGTGAGCTTTTCTGATCACATCTTGTCCGGCATCCATCTGTCAGTCTGTATGTCCCTCTGTCTGTCCGTTAGTCTGTAAACTTTTCACATTTTCATCGTCTTCTCAAGAACTTCTGGGCCAATTTCAACAAAACTTGCCACAAAGTATGTTTTAGTTAAGGGGATTCAAATTTGTTCAAATGAAGGGCTATGCCCCCTTCAAAGGGGACATAATTATGAATTAGTAAAAAACAAAGCCATGTTTGGTCATATTTATATGGAATCATCATCAGGTAGTGTATCTTCAAGTTTATAGAAATCATGACCCCCAGGGGAAGGGCGGGGCCACAATGACTGACCATTGTTTTAAAAAGAAATATAGAGGACAATTCTTTAAATAACTTCCCAAGAATAAAAAAGCCATGATTGGTCATATTTATTTGGAAGCATCCTCAGTTAGTGTAGATTCAAGTTCAAATCATGACATGACACCCGGGGCTTGGCAGCGTCCACAATGACCGAGCAAAGTTTCACATTGAAATATGTAGGAAAAATGTATTAAAAACTAAAGAATAGCAAAGCCATGATTGATCATATTTATACGGAAGCATTCTCAGTTAGTGTAGATTCAAATTTGTTTCAACCACCACCCCCGGTGGTTGGGCAGGGCCACACTGGCTGACCAAAGTTTAACATAGAAATATATAATAAAATTCTTTAAATATTTTGTCGAGAATAGCAAAGATGTAATTGGTCATACATATATTTATATGGAAGCATTCTCAGGAAGTTTAGACTCAGGTTTGTGCAAATCATACCCTATCCCCTTTAAGGAATGGTTGGGACTTTTTTGGGTTTAAACTTTTCAATAATTAACTAATTTTTGCTTTTATGCTAGCCACAGTGCTGAGGTGAGCAATGTGGCCCATGGGCCTCTTGTATTAGATGCAATGATATCAATTTTAAAAAAAAAATATTGAACTATATTCATAGTGAAAATGTTATTGACTGATTTTCATGCTTGATGTATGGTTTCTAAGTGGAATGTAAAAAAGTTTTTAAGCTGTTTTTTATTTATCTTAGTATCTCCTTTAAACAGAAAAGATAAAAAGAGAATTAGGACTCTTAGGTATAATTTTTAAAATGTTTTACAGATACGCCAGTGAGACAGAATATATGTATCGAGGATGATGAAATCCCTTCAAGTCAACGATGAAAACACCGATATCGTATGGTCAACGAACCGAAGAAGTTATGAAAACAAAAACATAGCTTTATCAGGAAAAATGGGTTTCAATTAAAATGACGCTGATTGGTTGTTTTAACATGACGTTTTTTTTTGACATTTTTTTAAAATAAAGTTAAATCTTGTCTTGAACATGATGCTTTGATTGAACATTAAAGAAATGTTTAATTAATTTTGTTAGAAATTTCATTTGGAATATAGAAAAAAAACTGGAGGTTGATGTTTGTTTGTAAAGACAAAAGTTCCATACTTTGAAGAAATAAATTTGAGCAATCAGTGTATTTAGTTAAGGAATGATTTGTTATTGAACTTGATCAATTTTTCAAAACCTAAATGGGGAGAAATTATGTTGAAATCTAGCAAGATGTTTCTAGATAAATACTATGAAAGCTGATGGTCTAGTTATCAGAATAGGGTGGATTTTTTCCCTCAAAGAAACTTTATTAAAAACTTCCTGAACAATGTAAAATATGTGAGTGATTGATTGAATTTTTCGAAAATTGTTCACTCATATGGAGATGTCACCATTTGCTGGTAGAGAGCAGTATATTCTGTACTATACTCGACACTCAGGACTACTGAGCAGGGAGGGATCTTTTTCGTGCCAGCACCTACTGCGACACGGGACTTCGGTTTATACGGTCTCACCAGAGGAACCGGTGTACATGTCCCACAGTTGGATTCGAACTATCGAGTTCAGGATCAACACCTCACTTCACGATTTATAGAGAAGACGCTCTCAGTCAAATGCTGACTGAAGTTTTTCATATTAATTGTTAGTCCATTATTTATATACTGAATTGACGACAGATTCCCCCCCCCCCCATTATTTCCTGATCATGACAACGAGCACACGGCGGTTGTGACCGCTCGGCAGGGGATGCTCACTCCTCCATGGAATCTGATCCCACCTCTGATGTTTCGGAGGTCCGTGTTTCCTCTGCTCTTATTTTGTATATTGTTTAATGGACTTTGAGATTGAATACTGCTCGTTATCTCCATATCCTTCTCTAACATTTCACAACCCGGGCGACTTTAGATATGAGGTTGAGAATATAAAATTATTTTAACCTTTGATTGCAAGACTATGAGTAAAGATAAATCAGCCAAAGAAACAAAGGGGTTGACGTGAAGGTTGTGATAATGCTTAAGGAGTATCCCAAAGAATATCCCCAAAGCTTTTAATTTTATAGATCTCTGTTTCAATCCTTTTAAATGATGGTTTCTGCATTGAAAGGCACACATTAGCTCTTAATAATTTAATAGAATTAGTTTCCTATTTTAACAAAATGGGAAAAAAAAATTACATCAAAATTAGATGTTTCTTGTAAAATATTTGCTATAAATCAATGCATCACATGGATACCTAATAAAATATGTAGAGAAAAGTCGAATAGAAATTTTTAGAAATAGAAAAAAAATAATTAAAATAAAACAAATAATTTTTTTTAACTTGTGTTTAAATTCTTAAAACTAGGCACGACTGGAGAAAAACATGTTTGTTAATCATATTTTATAAGAAATGGGCATGAAAGTTTTAAATTTTACAGAAACATATTTTTTTAAAGTTTGGCCATTCCTGATGAAAAATAAACCGATCCCAACCAGAATTGTACATTTATTAGATATAAATAACATTTCTCGAAGAAAACTCGTCTTATTCGGTATAATAGGAGTTTAAAAAAATTGAACTTGACAATCAAATATATTCTTTAATAGTAAATCCATGAAAAAGGCAATAAACTAGTTTTGTAGTTATTATGTTGAAATTTTGATGAGGATCGGTGTAATTTTGATCGGGTTAAATAACAAATTTAAAAAAAAATTATTTTTTCCCCTAAATTTTTGCAATTTCAGTTCAATTTCTCTTTAAAATATGATTGGAAAACATGTTCTCTTAAGTTATGACTAGTTTCATGGTGTTTTTAACCATAGGTTTAAAAATATTTCACAAATGATGAAATTCAATTGCATAAATAATTGGTATAAAATTAATTTAAAAAGTCTTTGCAGCATTTCTTTGCATATTTTATTAGACATTTATATGATGCATTCATTTACAGCAAACTTTTAAGTAGAAAACATCTGATTTGGATATAAATACTTTTTTCTTTATTTTTCTTTAAAAATATACAAAAGAAAAAATCAGAGCTAATATCGGCCTTTTAATGCCTCATACCATTCTCTAAAAAGGATGCCACAAAGATCTATAAAATAAAGAGTTGGCCTGGCATTCCACTTTAACATTTGTTCTTAATCTTAAACTAAATATTATATGTAATCCGAATTCAAACCTTAATTTGAATCTTAACCTAGAAGTAAACCTTCACTTTTACGTCAATCTTAATCTTCAAACCTCAAATAAACCTCAAGCTTATCCTTAATCTATCTCTTAACCATAAACTAAACTTTAACCATAACTTAAACCTAAATCACAACCTTAATTTATCATCAATTTAATTCAAACATATTTTTACTCTTTAACCCATCCTTAACTCTAATCTGAATCTTAATCTTAACCATAACATTAAATTCAATCTTAAACCTAACCTGAATCTGAAACCTAATGGATACCTTGATAGTAAACCTTAGCTTGATTCTTATGTTAACCCTACCTTTAATTGTAAACATAACCTTAACTATAATCTTAAACCTTACCTTAACTTTAAACTAAACCCGAACTTTATTTACAAAATAAACCATGACGTTTAACCCTGAAGTAGACCTTCACCCTAACTTTTGCAATAAACTTTACTTTCCCTTTTTTTCAAACCTTAATTTTAATTTTAATCTTAGCCTTACACTAATAGTTTTTTTTTTTTTTAAATTAGAGGTTACAAAACACCGCCGAATTATCTGCCCCTAAAATTTATTTAAATCATTTGTCCATACTTTCCGAGCAAATCATTTTTTGTCTTTTACACACACGATAGTCCATGCATTGGTCTTACAAATTCAACTACTAGATTACTTTTCAAAAATGAAGATTTGTTTGATTAGTTACCATATCAAGATTCCACTCTGAAACAAGAACTAAAATTTAATCTAAATCTTCAACCCCTCATTAACTTTTAAACCTTCCTTTAATATCAATCTTTAACCCTAACCTTAACCTTTATCTTCAAACCTAACCTTAACCTGGTATCTTAAACCTAACCTTGTATCTTAAACTTAACCTGGTATCTTAAACTTAACCTGGTGTCTTAAACCTAACCTGGTATCTTAAACCTAACCTGGTATCTTAAACCTAACCTGGTATCTTAAACCTAACCTTAATCTTAAACCTAACCTGGTATCTTAAACTTAACCTGGTATCTTAAACCTAACCTGGTATCTTAAACCTAACTTGGTATCTTAAACCTAACCTGGTATCTTAAACTTAACCTTAATCTTAAACCTAACCTTAATCTTAAACCTAACCTTAATCTTAAACCTAACCTTAATCTTAAACCTAACCTGGTATCTTAAACCTAACCTGGTATCTTAAACCTAACCTGGTATCTTAAACCTAACCTGGTATCTTAAACCTAACCTTAATCTTAAACCTAACCTGGTATCTTAAACTTAATCTGGTATCTTAAACCTAACCTGGTATCTTAAACCTAACCTGGTATCTTAAACCTAACCTGGTATCTTAAACCTAACCTGGTATCTTAAACTTAACCTGGTATCTTAAACCTAACCTGGTATCTTAAACCTAACCTGGTATCTTTAAGTAAGATATAAAATATTGTTTTCCGGTTTTTGTTAACAAGAAAAGGTAATACTTTGGATATTGATCATTTTACTAGATCTTTTTTAGAAAAGGGAGGGATATTAGAGTCTTTATTTGATACTTATCGTAAGAAATAAATGTCACTTTTTATTTTTATAGATTCTAAGGATGGCAACAAACGAAGCATCTTTTGAAGAGTCCGAGTATGAGGATGGTAGGTCAATCTTCAAATTTTATTTTAAGGAAAACAAAAAAAATATGTGCATCTGGGATATTACATGTGTGTATTCTTTTTTTATCACAAAGTATTTTCTAACTTGCAATGTAAAAGCCATTCAAATTAGCAGCATAAATATGTTTCTAATTGTGTTATAGTCTGGTCATTCTATTCTTGCAGAATTTGTAACAGCCTCTGCCTTAGACGGTATTTTACAGAGGGAAATGTCTCGGATGGGACAAATCTTAATTAAGGAGACGAGAAATATCATCCAGGAAGAGATGGAGGGTTAGGGTTAGGGTTAGGGTTAGGGTTAGGGTTAGGGTTAGGGGTTAGGGTTAGGGTTAGGGTTAGGGTTAGGGTTAGGGTTGGGTTAGGGTTAGGGTTAGGGTTAGGGTTAGGGTAAGGGCACTTTGACGTGTTGCGGGTGCGGGATTGCGGGACTCCGCCTATTTTATCACGTGATTGTCAATCATTTCATTGTGAAAGTAGGTGTTTTCTTGCAGAATTTCTTTCGATTTGGACGTTCATACACTGTTGTGTTTTTAATGGGTGATTTTCTTGATGTAAGGTAATATTTCATTTGATTTTTTTAATTGCTAATTATCATGTATTGTTTGAGTAAGCAACGGCATCTTTTTTAAGGAAGTAATGCATAATCTTGCCTTATTTTTGCATTAAAAATTTACGGAAGTATAATGAATTTTTTGTGTTTAAGAGGACAAAGTTTATGTATATTTTTTTTATGTTCTTCAATAGTACCTGGTAATTTAAAGTGTATTTTCAATGGTTAATTAGGATATATTCCTTTAAATTATACAATAAGAACATATTGATTGAAATTAAGGTCATTTAAGTAAACTTCAAATGATGCTGAGTATGCACACCAGTGTACTCGGGTATACCCTAGGTATACCCGGGTTTAACCCAGGGTATACCCGGGTTTAACCCAGGGTATACCCGGGTTTAACCCGGGTTATACCCGGGTTTAACCCGAGTTATACCCGGGTTTAACTCGGGTTATACCTGGGTTTAACCCAAGATATACCCGGGTTTAGGGTTAGGGTTAGGGTCAGGGTTAGGGTCAGGGTCAGGGTTAGGGTTAGGGTCAGGGTTAGGGTCAGGGTCAGGATCAGGGTTAGGGTCAGGGTTAGGGTTAGGGTTAGGGTTAGGGTAAGGGCACTTTGACGTGTTGCGGGTGCGGGATTGCGGGACTCCGCCTATTTTATCACGTGATTGTCAATCATTTCATTGTGAAAGTAGGTGTTTTCTTGCAGAATTTCTTTCGATTTGGACGTTCATACACTGTTGTGTTTTTAATGGGTGATTTTCTTGATGTAAGGTAATATTTCATTTGATTTTTTTAATTGCTAATTATCATGTATTGTTTGAGTAAGCAACGGCATCTTTTTTAAGGAAGTAATGCATAATCTTGCCTTATTTTTGCATTAAAAATTTACGGAAGTATAATGAATTTTTTGTGTTTAAGAGGACAAAGTTTATGTATATTTTTTTTATGTTCTTCAATAGTACCTGGTAATTTAAAGTGTATTTTCAATGGTTAATTAGGATATATTCCTTTAAATTATACAATAAGAACATATTGATTGAAATTAAGGTCATTTAAGTAAACTTCAAATGATGCTGAGTATGCACACCAGTGTACTCGGGTATACCCTAGGTATACCCGGGTTTAACCCAGGGTATACCCGGGTTTAACCCGGGTTATACCCGGGTTTAACCCGGGTTATACCTGGGTTTAACCCAAGATATACCCGGGTTTAGGGTTAGGGTTAGGGTTAGGTTAGGGTTAGGGTTAGGGTTAGGGTTAGGGTTAGGGCACTTTGACGTGGTGCGGGTGCGGGTTAGGGTTAGGGTTAGGGTTAGGGTTAGGGTATAGGGGGTTTTACGAAGATTGCTCCGGAGCCATCTCGTCAATGTCACTTTCTGTCACGTGATTTCAGTAGGCGTGGTTATTGATTTTTTAATTTAAATACTTTGTGTAGCGAAACTATTAAAGTTTATTTCGTCATTTCCATCATACGCTTTGGCTCAGTAGGCAGAACAGCGGACTTCAGATTAAGGGGTGCCGGGTTCGATTCCCGATGGGATCGTTCATTTTATAGCTCTTTTTATTTTTTTCTTAAGATGAAAGTCGCTGATTAATTACAGATCTTTTCGAGTCAAATATTAGTAAATTTGAGATTTTATACCCTTTTGTCCAAAGCTTGCTTCGAAATCATTTGTTTGGATATATAGAGAGATTATTGAAATCACAAGGAAGGAAGTGTTACAATAAAAAAAATAATAATTTCATTCCGTATAACAAGAATAATTCTCTGCCGCTCCCTAACCCCTCTTTTCTATCATGCAGTTTGGTACAACTCTTACTCTAAAGAATGTTTATTAGCATATTGATGCAGCTTTTACTCTTTGTTAGGGGTAGGCTAATGGGGCTTTTATTGTAACTCAGTTGCATCTTGTCAATGCCAAAAAAAATCACGTGATAATTGTAGGTCCAGTTTTACTGAGAGATATTTTACCATAGAGAGTTCTAGAACCTTTACGTCAGTTCTATTTTTATTGTCACGTGCATACTTGTAGGTTTGAGCCGCCATTTTACTTAACGAGACAGTAGGAAGATGTCAAAGAAAGTCGAAGAACCCGGTAAGTGGAATAGAGGAAAATGAATCTTTTTTTAATGCTGGAGATTAAAATATTTTCTTAGAATGAGAACAAACTTCAATATGTGGTTGAAAAATGACCGATTTAATAAGAAATAAAGTAGTTTTAACGATCATCAAAATTAGAGATATAAATAAGAGAAAATGACTTAAGTTGAAGATATAAGTAATACCATATTGAAAGGGTCACAGTGAAGACCCTGATCCGAAGTGTAAAAATTGCGTAATGAAACATGCAAATAAATAAATATCTTCTCTTGACCCGATAATATGAGTCATGAAATATTGACTTTGTCCATGAGGGGAATTTATTGGAATAGACAATTCTCTTGAAAACTTCTTTACGTCAACTGTATTAAACTGAAAATTAATTCACAAAATATATATATTCCGTGGTAAATTTGTTTTCTTTTAAATCTCAAGTCATACTTTGTATGTGATCTTAGTACCAAACTTAAATCTTTACATAAACCATTATATCAAATTAACCCTAACCCTAACCTTAACCTTAATCTTAACCTCAATCCTAACCTTAATATATTTACCCCTTAAATCTCACTGAAAGAACAGAATAATGTAAGCACATACTGATTACTTCATTAGATTTTCATACAATGATGATCCAAAACAAATAATTTCTTCGCTTAGAAACATGAGTAAGTAATAATTATGAGGAAGATTTCAAGTTAAACTATATTTAATTAATAGATGAATCTCGACTCTCTAAACCTGGAAAAGAGGAGATGAAAGAAAAGCAAGAAAAGAAGATAGAAGGTAGATCAAAACTTATCAACAATTAGTTATCATACTTTATGAATTCTGTTTAATTTCATTCAAAGGACAACAAGCAATGTGGTAGTTGGTAGGATGAGAAAACTCCAATTAGAGTTTTTGATTTGGTTTCGGTTTAAACTTTATGCAATGAAATTAATGTAAAGAATATTGTTTGAACTATATTCATGGTGAAAATATAATTAACTGATTCTCATGCTTGATGAATGATTTCTTCAAAAGAACAAATGAAATTTTCAGATCCTGTCTCATCCACAAGTGGAATGGAGCAAGGAAAAGAAGAGGACTTGAAAGGAAAGCAAGAAAGAAAGATTGAAGGTAGACCAAAGCTTATCAACAATTAGTTATCAAACTATATGAATTCTTTTTATTTCATTCAAAAGACAACAACCAATGTTGTAGGTGGTAGGATGATAAAACTCAAAATTAGAGGTTAAGTTTTGGGTTCAGTTTAAACTAGATGCAATGAAACTAATGTAAATTAAAATTATTGAACTTTATTCATGATGAAAATATAACTGACTGTTTCCCATGCTTGATGAATGGTTTCTTCCAAAGAACAATTGAAATTTTCAGATCCTGTCTCGAGCACAAGTGGAATCGAACAAGGAAAAGAAGAGAACTTGGAATTAAAGCAAGACAGAAAGAATGAAGGTAGACCAAAAATATAAGTTTAATTTCAACAAGCAGTGTTGTAGTTGGTAGGATAATAAAACCTCAAATAAGAGAATTAGGTTTGGTTTTGGAATCAGTTTATCAGCTCACCTGAACTGAAATCTTAAGTGAGCTTTTCTGATCACATCTTGTCCGGCATCCATCTGTCAGTCTGTATGTCCCTCTGTCTGTCCGTTAGTCTGTAAACTTTTCACATTTTCATCGTCTTCTCAAGAACTTCTGGGCCAATTTCAACAAAACTTGCCACAAAGTATGTTTTAGTTAAGGGGATTCAAATTTGTTCAAATGAAGGGCTATGCCCCCTTCAAAGGGGACATAATTATGAATTAGTAAAAAACAAAGCCATGTTTGGTCATATTTATATGGAATCATCATCAGGTAGTGTATCTTCAAGTTTATAGAAATCATGACCCCCAGGGGAAGGGCGGGGCCACAATGACTGACCATTGTTTTAAAAAGAAATATAGAGGACAATTCTTTAAATAACTTCCCAAGAATAAAAAAGCCATGATTGGTCATATTTATTTGGAAGCATCCTCAGTTAGTGTAGATTCAAGTTCAAATCATGACATGACACCCGGGGCTTGGCAGCGTCCACAATGACCGAGCAAAGTTTCACATTGAAATATGTAGGAAAAATGTATTAAAAACTAAAGAATAGCAAAGCCATGATTGATCATATTTATACGGAAGCATTCTCAGTTAGTGTAGATTCAAATTTGTTTCAACCACCACCCCCGGTGGTTGGGCAGGGCCACACTGGCTGACCAAAGTTTAACATAGAAATATATAATAAAATTCTTTAAATATTTTGTCGAGAATAGCAAAGATGTAATTGGTCATACATATATTTATATGGAAGCATTCTCAGGAAGTTTAGACTCAGGTTTGTGCAAATCATACCCTATCCCCTTTAAGGAATGGTTGGGACTTTTTTGGGTTTAAACTTTTCAATAATTAACTAATTTTTGCTTTTATGCTAGCCACAGTGCTGAGGTGAGCAATGTGGCCCATGGGCCTCTTGTATTAGATGCAATGATATCAATTTTAAAAAAAAAATATTGAACTATATTCATAGTGAAAATGTTATTGACTGATTTTCATGCTTGATGTATGGTTTCTAAGTGGAATGTAAAAAAGTTTTTAAGCTGTTTTTTATTTATCTTAGTATCTCCTTTAAACAGAAAAGATAAAAAGAGAATTAGGACTCTTAGGTATAATTTTTAAAATGTTTTACAGATACGCCAGTGAGACAGAATATATGTATCGAGGATGATGAAATCCCTTCAAGTCAACGATGAAAACACCGATATCGTATGGTCAACGAACCGAAGAAGTTATGAAAACAAAAACATAGCTTTATCAGGAAAAATGGGTTTCAATTAAAATGACGCTGATTGGTTGTTTTAACATGACGTTTTTTTTTGACATTTTTTTAAAATAAAGTTAAATCTTGTCTTGAACATGATGCTTTGATTGAACATTAAAGAAATGTTTAATTAATTTTGTTAGAAATTTCATTTGGAATATAGAAAAAAAACTGGAGGTTGATGTTTGTTTGTAAAGACAAAAGTTCCATACTTTGAAGAAATAAATTTGAGCAATCAGTGTATTTAGTTAAGGAATGATTTGTTATTGAACTTGATCAATTTTTCAAAACCTAAATGGGGAGAAATTATGTTGAAATCTAGCAAGATGTTTCTAGATAAATACTATGAAAGCTGATGGTCTAGTTATCAGAATAGGGTGGATTTTTTCCCTCAAAGAAACTTTATTAAAAACTTCCTGAACAATGTAAAATATGTGAGTGATTGATTGAATTTTTCGAAAATTGTTCACTCATATGGAGATGTCACCATTTGCTGGTAGAGAGCAGTATATTCTGTACTATACTCGACACTCAGGACTACTGAGCAGGGAGGGATCTTTTTCGTGCCAGCACCTACTGCGACACGGGACTTCGGTTTATACGGTCTCACCAGAGGAACCGGTGTACATGTCCCACAGTTGGATTCGAACTATCGAGTTCAGGATCAACACCTCACTTCACGATTTATAGAGAAGACGCTCTCAGTCAAATGCTGACTGAAGTTTTTCATATTAATTGTTAGTCCATTATTTATATACTGAATTGACGACAGATTCCCCCCCCCCCCATTATTTCCTGATCATGACAACGAGCACACGGCGGTTGTGACCGCTCGGCAGGGGATGCTCACTCCTCCATGGAATCTGATCCCACCTCTGATGTTTCGGAGGTCCGTGTTTCCTCTGCTCTTATTTTGTATATTGTTTAATGGACTTTGAGATTGAATACTGCTCGTTATCTCCATATCCTTCTCTAACATTTCACAACCCGGGCGACTTTAGATATGAGGTTGAGAATATAAAATTATTTTAACCTTTGATTGCAAGACTATGAGTAAAGATAAATCAGCCAAAGAAACAAAGGGGTTGACGTGAAGGTTGTGATAATGCTTAAGGAGTATCCCAAAGAATATCCCCAAAGCTTTTAATTTTATAGATCTCTGTTTCAATCCTTTTAAATGATGGTTTCTGCATTGAAAGGCACACATTAGCTCTTAATAATTTAATAGAATTAGTTTCCTATTTTAACAAAATGGGAAAAAAAAATTACATCAAAATTAGATGTTTCTTGTAAAATATTTGCTATAAATCAATGCATCACATGGATACCTAATAAAATATGTAGAGAAAAGTCGAATAGAAATTTTTAGAAATAGAAAAAAAATAATTAAAATAAAACAAATAATTTTTTTTAACTTGTGTTTAAATTCTTAAAACTAGGCACGACTGGAGAAAAACATGTTTGTTAATCATATTTTATAAGAAATGGGCATGAAAGTTTTAAATTTTACAGAAACATATTTTTTTAAAGTTTGGCCATTCCTGATGAAAAATAAACCGATCCCAACCAGAATTGTACATTTATTAGATATAAATAACATTTCTCGAAGAAAACTCGTCTTATTCGGTATAATAGGAGTTTAAAAAAATTGAACTTGACAATCAAATATATTCTTTAATAGTAAATCCATGAAAAAGGCAATAAACTAGTTTTGTAGTTATTATGTTGAAATTTTGATGAGGATCGGTGTAATTTTGATCGGGTTAAATAACAAATTTAAAAAAAAATTATTTTTTCCCCTAAATTTTTGCAATTTCAGTTCAATTTCTCTTTAAAATATGATTGGAAAACATGTTCTCTTAAGTTATGACTAGTTTCATGGTGTTTTTAACCATAGGTTTAAAAATATTTCACAAATGATGAAATTCAATTGCATAAATAATTGGTATAAAATTAATTTAAAAAGTCTTTGCAGCATTTCTTTGCATATTTTATTAGACATTTATATGATGCATTCATTTACAGCAAACTTTTAAGTAGAAAACATCTGATTTGGATATAAATACTTTTTTCTTTATTTTTCTTTAAAAATATACAAAAGAAAAAATCAGAGCTAATATCGGCCTTTTAATGCCTCATACCATTCTCTAAAAAGGATGCCACAAAGATCTATAAAATAAAGAGTTGGCCTGGCATTCCACTTTAACATTTGTTCTTAATCTTAAACTAAATATTATATGTAATCCGAATTCAAACCTTAATTTGAATCTTAACCTAGAAGTAAACCTTCACTTTTACGTCAATCTTAATCTTCAAACCTCAAATAAACCTCAAGCTTATCCTTAATCTATCTCTTAACCATAAACTAAACTTTAACCATAACTTAAACCTAAATCACAACCTTAATTTATCATCAATTTAATTCAAACATATTTTTACTCTTTAACCCATCCTTAACTCTAATCTGAATCTTAATCTTAACCATAACATTAAATTCAATCTTAAACCTAACCTGAATCTGAAACCTAATGGATACCTTGATAGTAAACCTTAGCTTGATTCTTATGTTAACCCTACCTTTAATTGTAAACATAACCTTAACTATAATCTTAAACCTTACCTTAACTTTAAACTAAACCCGAACTTTATTTACAAAATAAACCATGACGTTTAACCCTGAAGTAGACCTTCACCCTAACTTTTGCAATAAACTTTACTTTCCCTTTTTTTCAAACCTTAATTTTAATTTTAATCTTAGCCTTACACTAATAGTTTTTTTTTTTTTAAATTAGAGGTTACAAAACACCGCCGAATTATCTGCCCCTAAAATTTATTTAAATCATTTGTCCATACTTTCCGAGCAAATCATTTTTTGTCTTTTACACACACGATAGTCCATGCATTGGTCTTACAAATTCAACTACTAGATTACTTTTCAAAAATGAAGATTTGTTTGATTAGTTACCATATCAAGATTCCACTCTGAAACAAGAACTAAAATTTAATCTAAATCTTCAACCCCTCATTAACTTTTAAACCTTCCTTTAATATCAATCTTTAACCCTAACCTTAACCTTTATCTTCAAACCTAACCTTAACCTGGTATCTTAAACCTAACCTTGTATCTTAAACTTAACCTGGTATCTTAAACTTAACCTGGTGTCTTAAACCTAACCTGGTATCTTAAACCTAACCTGGTATCTTAAACCTAACCTGGTATCTTAAACCTAACCTTAATCTTAAACCTAACCTGGTATCTTAAACTTAACCTGGTATCTTAAACCTAACCTGGTATCTTAAACCTAACTTGGTATCTTAAACCTAACCTGGTATCTTAAACTTAACCTTAATCTTAAACCTAACCTTAATCTTAAACCTAACCTTAATCTTAAACCTAACCTTAATCTTAAACCTAACCTGGTATCTTAAACCTAACCTGGTATCTTAAACCTAACCTGGTATCTTAAACCTAACCTGGTATCTTAAACCTAACCTTAATCTTAAACCTAACCTGGTATCTTAAACTTAATCTGGTATCTTAAACCTAACCTGGTATCTTAAACCTAACCTGGTATCTTAAACCTAACCTGGTATCTTAAACCTAACCTGGTATCTTAAACTTAACCTGGTATCTTAAACCTAACCTGGTATCTTAAACCTAACCTGGTATCTTTAAGTAAGATATAAAATATTGTTTTCCGGTTTTTGTTAACAAGAAAAGGTAATACTTTGGATATTGATCATTTTACTAGATCTTTTTTAGAAAAGGGAGGGATATTAGAGTCTTTATTTGATACTTATCGTAAGAAATAAATGTCACTTTTTATTTTTATAGATTCTAAGGATGGCAACAAACGAAGCATCTTTTGAAGAGTCCGAGTATGAGGATGGTAGGTCAATCTTCAAATTTTATTTTAAGGAAAACAAAAAAAATATGTGCATCTGGGATATTACATGTGTGTATTCTTTTTTTATCACAAAGTATTTTCTAACTTGCAATGTAAAAGCCATTCAAATTAGCAGCATAAATATGTTTCTAATTGTGTTATAGTCTGGTCATTCTATTCTTGCAGAATTTGTAACAGCCTCTGCCTTAGACGGTATTTTACAGAGGGAAATGTCTCGGATGGGACAAATCTTAATTAAGGAGACGAGAAATATCATCCAGGAAGAGATGGAGGGTTAGGGTTAGGGTTAGGGTTAGGGTTAGGGTTAGGGTTAGGGTTAGGGTTGGGTTAGGGTTAGGGTTAGGGTTAGGGTTAGGGTAAGGGCACTTTGACGTGTTGCGGGTGCGGGATTGCGGGACTCCGCCTATTTTATCACGTGATTGTCAATCATTTCATTGTGAAAGTAGGTGTTTTCTTGCAGAATTTCTTTCGATTTGGACGTTCATACACTGTTGTGTTTTTAATGGGTGATTTTCTTGATGTAAGGTAATATTTCATTTGATTTTTTTAATTGCTAATTATCATGTATTGTTTGAGTAAGCAACGGCATCTTTTTTAAGGAAGTAATGCATAATCTTGCCTTATTTTTGCATTAAAAATTTACGGAAGTATAATGAATTTTTTGTGTTTAAGAGGACAAAGTTTAT
Source organism: Saccostrea echinata (assembly GCF_033153115.1). Taxonomy (NCBI): domain Eukaryota; kingdom Metazoa; phylum Mollusca; class Bivalvia; order Ostreida; family Ostreidae; genus Saccostrea; species Saccostrea echinata. The sequence continues at coordinate 1,489 of NW_026889758.1, read as the reverse complement.
GTATATTTTTTTTATGTTCTTCAATAGTACCTGGTAATTTAAAGTGTATTTTCAATGGTTAATTAGGATATATTCCTTTAAATTATACAATAAGAACATATTGATTGAAATTAAGGTCATTTAAGTAAACTTCAAATGATGCTGAGTATGCACACCAGTGTACTCGGGTATACCCTAGGTATACCCGGGTTTAACCCAGGGTATACCCGGGTTTAACCCAGGGTATACCCGGGTTTAACCCGGGTTATACCCGGGTTTAACCCGAGTTATACCCGGGTTTAACTCGGGTTATACCTGGGTTTAACCCAAGATATACCCGGGTTTAGGGTTAGGGTTAGGGTCAGGGTTAGGGTCAGGGTCAGGGTTAGGGTTAGGGTCAGGGTTAGGGTCAGGGTCAGGATCAGGGTTAGGGTCAGGGTTAGGGTTAGGGTTAGGGTTAGGGTAAGGGCACTTTGACGTGTTGCGGGTGCGGGATTGCGGGACTCCGCCTATTTTATCACGTGATTGTCAATCATTTCATTGTGAAAGTAGGTGTTTTCTTGCAGAATTTCTTTCGATTTGGACGTTCATACACTGTTGTGTTTTTAATGGGTGATTTTCTTGATGTAAGGTAATATTTCATTTGATTTTTTTAATTGCTAATTATCATGTATTGTTTGAGTAAGCAACGGCATCTTTTTTAAGGAAGTAATGCATAATCTTGCCTTATTTTTGCATTAAAAATTTACGGAAGTATAATGAATTTTTTGTGTTTAAGAGGACAAAGTTTATGTATATTTTTTTTATGTTCTTCAATAGTACCTGGTAATTTAAAGTGTATTTTCAATGGTTAATTAGGATATATTCCTTTAAATTATACAATAAGAACATATTGATTGAAATTAAGGTCATTTAAGTAAACTTCAAATGATGCTGAGTATGCACACCAGTGTACTCGGGTATACCCTAGGTATACCCGGGTTTAACCCAGGGTATACCCGGGTTTAACCCGGGTTATACCCGGGTTTAACCCGGGTTATACCTGGGTTTAACCCAAGATATACCCGGGTTTAGGGTTAGGGTTAGGGTTAGGTTAGGGTTAGGGTTAGGGTTAGGGTTAGGGTTAGGGCACTTTGACGTGGTGCGGGTGCGGGTTAGGGTTAGGGTTAGGGTTAGGGTTAGGGTATAGGGGGTTTTACGAAGATTGCTCCGGAGCCATCTCGTCAATGTCACTTTCTGTCACGTGATTTCAGTAGGCGTGGTTATTGATTTTTTAATTTAAATACTTTGTGTAGCGAAACTATTAAAGTTTATTTCGTCATTTCCATCATACGCTTTGGCTCAGTAGGCAGAACAGCGGACTTCAGATTAAGGGGTGCCGGGTTCGATTCCCGATGGGATCGTTCATTTTATAGCTCTTTTTATTTTTTTCTTAAGATGAAAGTCGCTGATTAATTACAGATCTTTTCGAGTCAAATATTAGTAAATTTGAGATTTTATACCCTTTTGT
>NW_026889757.1:12827500-12911633 GCF_033153115.1 Saccostrea echinata | reverse complement strand
GTATTTCCTCTTAAAAACAAAACATTTAATTTCTGCATTGCAGGCAAATAATTCGATAGCTTTTTTTGATGCGGGTAAAGGGGGGGGGGGGCACATACGACAAAAGAACAAACTTTAAAAAGGGTCTTGAGTAACAGTTGTTGGTATATGTATTTATAATAGAAATATTACTGAAAGTTATAATAACAAATAACTTTTGCCTAGTTTAAAATATCGAGTAATATCTTTCGGATTTTCTTTTTACCCTAGAAAAAGTACCTATGTGTGTGAATTTTTAAATGTGTCTTATGTAAATCGTTTTAATGGCTAATGTTCGATCTGTTAGATCTGTAAAAAACATTCGTGGTGGTTGGGGGGGGGGGGGGGCGTAACCACTAAATTTCCAACATATACTATATACAGTAGTTCTCCCTTACGGAAGCGTATTAGTGCCACGTAATGTTTTTTTTTTAAAGTTGGTAATTCCAACTTTAAAGTTGGAAATTCAAAATTTTATCAATTGAAATCAGGCTGAAAACATCACCTTTTTCAAATACTCATGAAAATGTATAAATGACTCTTAAATCTCACCGTATGTTTCAACTTATGTAAAATTTAACATATGAGATTGATAAAGTACATTTTTTATTTGTGATCTCATTTGAAATTGGTAATAAAATGACTATTTTCATGTTTTTAATCTTCAAAAACACGTGCCCCCCCCCCCCCCGGTGAGACAACAAAACCTTTGGAATGAATAAAAACTGAAAAAAAGGATCTGTTGTTTCGCGGGGGAAGATGTTTTGAAAATAAATTTCCATTTTCCGTTAATTTCTATAGTGAAATATTTTCTCAAATATTTTCTTTATTTTCCCAAATAAGTTATGTTTTACATACACGGATCTAGAGGGGGGTCGGTGGGAGGGGGTGGGTGGGTGTCCGGAGACCACCCCCTGGAATTTGTAGAGTTATTTAATGTATATACTAAACCAACTAAAAGCCTTGGTGACCTTGGAACCACCCCCCCCCCCCCTCCTAGAAAACGTGGATCCGTGTTAAGTTGATATGAAAAGTCATAGATATGAAGCATAAGATGTCAACCCCTCCCCTCCCCCCGCCGAAATAGGTTTTTTTACGTTTAGGAAAGGAGTTTACGTTTTTGTTTTTTATTTTTTTGTTTATTTTTTGGTTTGTTTGTTTGGGTTTTTTTTTTTGTCAAGAAATTTCTAAGTTGGATTTTTTTTTTTACTGGGTTGGATCCCTCCTGTAAAAAAATCCTGGATCCGCGCCTGGTTTAATGAAAATTCACATAAATATCAATATAAATATGAAAATTTATTCAAATATATGTGGCAGTTGGCAGTAAGCAGTGAGCAGTTGGCAGTAAGCAGTTGGCTGTCGTATATGGAATTCCATAGGGGAGCGCCTATGACTACCACTGCTATAATTATATGGCAATCCAAATTCAAAGAAATGAGCTAAACATAGTTTTACAGTTTATCGACTGTAAACTATAGTTTACGGACCGTAAACCATAGTTAACGACGTTAATCTATATATTTCACATCTCTCAACCATGTAGTTAACGCATTAATCTTTGTTTCACAAGTGTAAACTATATTTAACACCGAAAACAATCATTTGTAATTGCAAATCATAGTTTATCTGATTAATACGGTTTCACGATTTGTAAACTATGGTTTACAACTCTAAACTATAGTTAACATATGTTATATAGTTTATAGTTTACGGTTGTAATCTATAGTTTACAGATATTTAAAGCTCCGAATTCACAAAATTGTGATAAATATAGTTTTACAGTTGAGAAACACAGTTTAACGCCAGCATCTCTGATTTTGTATTGGAGATGCACAATTTTCTGTAAAACTATATTTCACGACTCTAAAGTATAGTTTACAATCAAAACTATAAATAGCTTTGTCCGAAAATTATAGATAGGTTAATCCTAGTTACAGCATGATAAGATTTGCTATACAACGATTATTTTTATTGGTTGTTAAATATATATAATTATATTTCTTGTTGACATTTTAAAGGCAGATATTTTTTACCGGGTGGTAAATTCCAGGTGAGGGAGGGGCTTATTTTGTACAGGTGTGAATGCCTTGCGGTCTAGCAGTCTACCTGTGGTTGTTTGTCTCCTAATCCCTATACACAGGAAATGATTTGATACACAGTAGAATACCCAAGAAGTCAAACTTTACCTGTGTTGGGATTTCGAGATGATTTTAAATTAGAAATAACGAGTTTTAAATAAAGTTTAATTTCAACAATTTTTATTATTTTGTAATTGAATGTGTGTCAAAGCGTCCTCACCCATTAAAAAAAATATTATTATTCAAAGTATTTGTTGAGCTTTGAAAAAAAGTTATACCAAATTTTAATATAATTATATATATTATCATAAAGAATGTTATAATTATTTCAAATACTAAAGGTGTGTATGTATATATATTATCAAGCTAAAAATTCCATAGTAATGCAGCTTCTCTATTGTTTATACCATGTGTGGAAAATATCAAAGGATCAAAAGTTAATTTGAAGGTCACCATGAGTGCCAAACAAGGTGTACAGAGTATACACAGGGACTAGTAAGTAAATGTCAATCAAGTTCTAGCACCCAATTATGTCCCTTAATGCAGTTGATTGACAGGGGTACACAGACCAGGTATTTTTGAAGGCGGCGCTTAAAATCTCTGCCTTTAAGTAAATGTTCTATCATTTTAAGGCAAATCTAGTTGGAAATAAAAAGAAAAATGACAGGAAAATTATTGAGTAAGATTCATTTTTTTATTTAAAAGAGAAAGATAGAGAAAATGCATTTTGACGGTTTGTAATCAAATTTTCCTTCAACAGCAACGGAATAAACAGGCCCATAGGAAGCAAATTCAGTTTTTTTTTTTTTTGGGGGGGGGGGGGGGGCACAGCCATACATTTTCAGTTGACAGTTGAGGGGGCACTATCCAAAAATTTCCTGACAAGCAAAAAAAGGGCATCAACTGCCAAAAAATCCTTGACAAGCAAAAAAAAAAAAAAAAAAAAAAAAAAAAAAAAGATCATCAGACGTTTTTATTGAGGGGACACAAGCAAATAGTATCTAAGTTTACTATAGTAATCTATATATCGGCAAAATTCTTGGGGGGCACGCCCCCCCCCCCCCGGTTCCTACGGTCATGATTAATCACTGACATTTATCCTTGCCGTCTTTCCAACCTTTTGCGCTGATCAAACAAAAATGACTGAGCATTGCTGGTATCAAAAGAGTTGCTGAAAGCTTGACTTATAAATTTAAGATTATCAAGAACAGAAATTAATAAAGTAATTCTGTTTATATGGAGTGGGATTTATTTCCCGTTTTTATATAGAACTGCGAGATTTTGAAATGAAAACTATATCGTTAACATTTGATTCATTAACTATATTTAACAACTCTTAACTATAGTTTACGAGTGTGAATTATAGTTTATGACGATGAATTATGATTGGCAAATGTGAATCATCGTTTATCTCTCAAAACTATAGTTTACGATCGTTAAGTATAGTTTACGTCTGTCAAATGTAGTTTATGAGTATTTATGACAGTTAACTATAGTTTACGACCGAAATCTATAATTAACGGATGTAAAACATAGCTTATCTGATAAATATAGTTTCACGATTTGTGAAACTATGATTAACAATTCTTAACTATGGTTAACGAATTCAAATTATAGTTTACAAATGAGAATCTATATTTATCAGCGAAATATATTGTTAACGTTTATTTACCGACAGATAAACTTAGATTAACATTCGTGAACTACACTTTACAAGCGTTAAATATAGTTTTACAGATGAAAACTGTAGTTAACGAATCTTAAACTATAGTTTACAGTTCGTAAACTACAGTTTACAATAGATAAACCTAGTTTATCTAATTTTTGTGAATTTGGCGTGCCATAGCAATGAAATATATATAGTCTATTTATAGTCCATATATAACGGTTTATAACACTACATTCACTGGAATTGATGCATCCTCACAATGTCATGTGTGTAGTTCCGAAATCACAAAACCTTGACATTGTGAGGATGCTGTATTCACTGGAGGGTCAGTGCGCTTGCAGCAGCGATTGTGACGTCACAAATGACACATCAAGTAACGTTGTGAGCAATGGTTGCAAAGACTTGAGCAGGAAAAACGTTACTTACACGAGCCTATCGTCGGATTATAATCCAGACATTTCGACGGGAAATGATGTCTTACACACTAAAGAAAGGGAATACTGAAGTTATAACTTTAATCTGGATATTCTTTTAATCTATCTGTGATAGAAATTCGTTAATCTGAACTGCAAATCTGCAAAGAAGATGGGTGAACAAGGCGTGCAGAATGCCTATAGCTTCAGATATTAGAAAAATCATATTCAATTTGTGAATTAAGTATTTAAAGTAAAAGTTCTCATTATTGAAATTTATGAAATTATGATCAACAAAACTTTTCTGAGAAAAAAAGATCTCGGAAAAAATTCTTCTTTTATTAAAAAAATAAAATGGTATTCGTGGTATTCGAACCCCAATCAATAAAAATCCGGAGTATCATATTGCTTTGAGACTAACACGCTAACCACTACGCTACACAGCTCCTGATGAATAGTGGCATTTAAATCATGTTTGTGATATGACCCCCTTGACTTAATGGACTTCAAGTATTTCTCGGAAAGATGCGAATGCTTTGTCATACAAGTGTACTTTTAAGGTATAGTGGGTCTTTGCTCCATGTTTTTGCAAACCAAAAAATGTATATTTTTATGCAAACTTTTAGGATTAACTTTCAAAAAAATGGAGCGAAGACCCACTCATATCGAAAAAAATTTGTTAAAGTGTGAGAAAATGATCCTTTTTGTCCTCTTTAGTGTGTGTATGCTATTTCGTAGGCAAATAATTTCAGTCTGTGTGAGATTTTTGTAAATTGTAGAGATTTTACTTTAAGTATACTTTAAAGTGAGATGAAATATCAAAGAAAATTTTGATATAATTGAGATTTTATTTTTCACTTCATGTTTGTCGCACTATAGGCACTTCGACCGCCTTGTTCACCCATCTTCTTTTGTCTATGGAATAGAATGTAACCTTTGTGGGCTTATTTATGTTGGTGAAACCAAGGTGGATTCACTTCATAAAAGAATATCGGGTCACAGATTTCAAATCAACAACGGGGGCCAGCAGCTTCTCTTCAAGCACTTTAATTTACCTAATCATTCTATTTTATCAATGAAAGTTAGAATTCTAGAAAAAAAATTACCACCATACTAATAATCCATCACTGAGTACACCTTTTCGTAGATAACGAGAAGAATACTGGATTAGGAAACCTGATCCCGCCTCTAAATTTTGAGGTCCGTGTTTGCTCTGTTTAAATTTGTATCGTTTCATTGGACTTTCGAGATTGAATACTGTTCGTTATCTTCATATTTCATTAATGAAAACGGTGTCATGAATGGAGCCTCAAAGTCTTAAATATTCTAATCCGGACTATATGATAAAACAGTTATGGACTCTTTAGAGTCCATAATTGAATAATATTTGCTTATTGTGTCATCTTTCAGGAATGAATTGGGTTAAGGGATTAAATTGTCATATATACTACAAACTCTTATTAGTGTTCTGAACCAGTAATCTTGCATGGCCCTTTGATTTGCCACATGAATAATTATTTATTAAACCAAAATATTTCATTAATACACAACAAAATTTTTACTTATGGATAAAGTTTACTTTGTGAAAGTGCAAGGTTATATGTCAATCATACACGTCCCGAAATTTGTAGTTTTAATAATTTACAGATAAAATAATTTTCTGAATATCTTTCGGTGTGAAATGGTCTAGCAAAATACAAGTCATGATATTATACAGAAAATTTAATTTTTTAAAAAGAAAATATGAGCTTCAAATCTGTGCCTCAGCCCCTTTAAGAATAAGATAGCAACAACATGTAACAAATGCAAGAATAATCATGGAAATAGCAGGGATGGATAAAACTATTATACACGATGTTTCTTTTGATTCATTACTACTTCATGTACAGTAAATAAACAATAAGGTCTTCATCACATCCGCACCAAACTTTATTCTGTTCCTTAATTTCTCTATAAAAGTTCTTCTGTAAAAATTTTAAATGATCTATTTGAAAAGACCAAGGAAAGTCCATATTTTGATTCTTCGTTTTACGGAAGAGAATACTTCTCAAGTAACCCGTCTGTTCTTTAAACTTAGATTTACCAAAAAGGGATTCACGCAGTAAAATATAAGTTATATTCTTTTATCACAAAATGGTTCAGTTTTGTATTCCACCATATTTCAAGTTGAAGTCCACACCTTGAATCTCTTCCTAATATGCTCGACTATTGCTTCCAAATTTTTTAATCCCCCCCCCCCCAAAAAAAACCTAAGTGCCTAAATATCGAATGTCTGAAGCATAATGCTCCTTCGTGTTCATGTTCTTCACCCTACAACTTATAGTCCCGCTGGACACGTCATTTTTGGTGACGTAAATACTAGTATAATTATAGAATCATAATTTATAGAATCATTAAATGTAATAATAAAACGAGGGTGGTCAGTTATTTATTTGCCACTATTATTATTATGATTTATAATGGCAAAGAAAAAATCCACAAAATTAATATGAAAACCGATAAAATCATTAATCGTTCAGCGCATCAGTAAGGAAAATGGACCGTGCAGCGTTTACTGCCACGACAGCATCCAACCACTTCTGTCCATATGACCTGGATTGTCTTCACTAGTCATCTGCAGACTTGGAGCCTCTGAGCTTTCATTTGACAACATTGAAGCCATGGTCATTTTTTACATTGAAGGTCGAAAAAAGAAGATGGGCGATCAAGGAGAGCGAAATGCCTGTAGTGTGGCAAACATGAAGTTGAAAAACTAAATATCAAATAATATAATCTTCTTTGATATTTCATCTAACATTAAAGTATACTTTATCAGTATGTCTACAATTTGCAAAAATCTCACAAAGATCGAAATTATTTGGATGTGAAATAGCATACACACACTAAAGAGGGCAAAAAGGATCATTTTCATATACTAATAACACAATTTTTCGATATGAGTGGGTCTTCTCTCCATTTTTTTGAAAGTTTATCCTCAAAGCTTGCGTAAAAATACACATTTTTGTTTAACAAAAACCTGGAGCAAAGACCCACTATTCCTGAAAAATACATTTTATGACACAACATTCGCATCTTTTTGAGAAATAAAACTGCATTTAGTCAAGGGTCGTATCACAAACACAATTTGAATTAATTTCAACTTTCTTTTTCCCGTACTTTACGGCTCTAATATAATTATGTAGAAAATAAAGTATTTTCATGAAATTCAATTTGAAATCATGTGAAAAGTAATCCCGATACCTATATTCAATTTAATATTATTTTAAAGAAGAGGTCAAGAACATACAAATTACCGTTTTCTGAGAGACTGTAGGCAATCTGGATACATTTCCATTGTCTGTTATGGAAAAAAACTGCCTTATTCATGACTGGTTTTCTTGATTTTTCATTGAAAATGACAGTTTAAAATATGATTTTTCGTCTTGTTTACCTACAAATTATGCCCCGAAACACCTTATTTGACCAAGCTAAAATTATAAAGCATCATTAAAGGAATTTATTTCTCAAATTTGAGAAATCTGTAGGCACCTTTCGTTTACTAGATCTTGACCTTAAATGCCACTATTCATCAGGAGTTGTGAAGCGTAGTGTTTATCGTGTTAGTCTCGCGGGAAAATGATACTCGGGATTTTTATTGCTAACTTGAGTTCGAACCCCACGAATACCATATTATATTTCTAATAACAGAATAGCTTTTGCCCAGAGTTTTCCTCAGAAAAGTTTTGTTTACCATAATATTTCAATAAAGAGAACTTCATTCTAAATCCTAAATTCACCAATTGAATATAATTATCATATATCTGAAGATATAAGCATTCTGCACGCCATGTTCACCCATCTCCTTTTGCTGTAGTACATGTATATATATAAATAACTACTTGTGTGATTGAGAGCTTCAACACTTTCGGAGTAACTGCGGATTGCACAAACGTCTTATTTTATGCAATATCAAACAAAGACATGCAGATAAACATATACTGGGTTAATCTTTTGTTATATCCCCCCATCATGAGGAGACATATTTGCATGGATCTTTGGTATAGTAGGTGATCAGGAATTGCTGAAGATGATAGGGGTAAATTATCTTTAAGGTTATTTAATTCTTTATTCAGTCTTTTATGGCCAACGACTCAAAGTACAACAATTAAACCTGAAGTCCATGTAGTTTGACTTTTTTACTTATAAAGATGGACCACAGGTACTTACGGACAGACCCCCCCCCCTCCCCCCCCCCCATGTAAATAACGCCTGAGCATGTTGGACTTTTTTCACAAATTGTATGTATCAGACTAATTTATCAAGTATACAATAGGAAAAAAATCGTACCAAAAATTCCTGACTACCAGAAGATGCTTATGATTTCTTATGCATAGTCGGGAATTTTTTTGTATGGAACGATTGATTTCGGTTTTCTCAAGACATTTCCTCTGGTATACATGATGAATAAGTTTGATATATATAAATTGAGAACAAAAAATCCAGCAAGCTCGGAGTTGTACATGGGGGATGGGGGAGGGGTCCTACACAAGTGCCTGTCCATTGTAATGGACCAGGAAAGTTGCATCTGGCCTTGTTAATTTTTAAAGTTTTACATTTATATCTGTGTAACAAATAATTACCATTTACAATATTTAGGTGTCTTTCTTGTTCTGAGTTTTAAAAAAGTTTTGAATTTATAATTTAAGTAGGTTTACTGAAAGGAAGTTGTTGAAAAATTAATTTGTTCTGTATATATTATCTTAATTTTACTCTTAAGAAACTCTTTATAACAATGCAATGTGACTCACAGATTGGTTTAACATAAAACATAATAAAAGCTATATATACGTAATGTTCAATATTTTTACTTCAGTAGCTAAATTTCCTCGAGTCCGATTATCGCCATTCATATTTCAGAAGTCAAGAGTGGATACCTTTGTAAAATTTTAGACAATAATAAAGAAGACGACACTTTTTTGTAGTGATACAAATATATATACAGTACTGGAAATCTAAACAGTAGGTTTAGGTGTGCTATTTTCCTACTGTAATACTCTTTTACAAAATTTTGAATATATAGTTCCAAGACATTTAGCAATTTCAAAGACTTCAAATTCGTATGCTACAATTAAATTATATTTAGAAGAAAATAAACTTAAAAATAGAATATAAAGGATATAAAATTCTGTTCCTATGTTGTATTATACATATTTATAAATTAATACAATAAAAATATGTACACAGCACAGCTTTTTTCGAAAATAAAATTATAAAAGAGACGCAAAAACTTTACAATCTCAATTTCCTACCCAATGAAATTTTTTTTCTGTTGTTTTTTAAGAATACAACCTCTTCTTAAAATTATGTTTTGATTTATTTTGATTTGACATTTCTTCTAAGCCTTTAGCAAAACTTTCCTACCACAAAGTCAAAGCACGAATAATTGAGGACGAAAAACACTCTTTAGTAATAATCGTTCGATAAAAAATTTAGTCCTGTTCCGGACTTTTATCTGTTATTTTGTTTATATGAGGTAGCTGCAAAATTTGCAACACAATCAGCAGATCACAATTGAATAATCTTTGATATACACGTGCTTTCCTCAAAATAACATTTCTTCAAATATGAGAATTCAGTTGGCTGCATATAATAATAAAAGCTTTAGTCAACAAACTTCTCCTGGCAATTATTACATGTAAAAATGTACAAGAATCTGATCTGATTCTGAGAACAAAATGTCAACCACTAAAACAGGGATAAGAATTGATTCAAATGAAGAAGTAACATCCAGTTTCGTCAAGGTATACATTAGTAGATTATATGGATTATGACTTAAGATTGGAGAAATATATTATCTATCTATCTATCTATCTATCTATCTATCTATCTATCTATCTATCTATCTATCTATCTATCTATCTATCTATCTATCTATCTATATATATATATAGAGAGAGAGAGAGAGAGGATAGTCAATGTTTTGTAGATGGATATGGAATTTATTTCACGAGTGGGACAGGATTTTTTGATATTTTCACGAGTGCGAAGCACGATTGAAAATATCAAAAAATCCTGTCTCACGAGTGAAATAAATTCCATATTCATCTACAAAACATTGAATTTTCTGTTTATTACATTTTCTTTGATTTTCCCTTTGCCTCTGTCTTTTCTTAACACAGTGTCATAGGCTTGACGTCATAGTTGAGCGGTTGAGACGTCGATCATAGCTTAGCAGTTTTGTGATTGAAAACATTACATAGCATGGATTTTAGCAACATATTTGGGAAGAAATTTGCAGTTTTAGCTCTATCAAGATGCTTAGTTACTATCTCTATCTTATGACAGGCCAGAAATTATTTTTTACTTACTTTGATATCCTTTCACACTGTGAGAGAATATTTTGGTATCCTTTCATACTGTGAGAGAATATCACTTTTATTCAATAAATAAATCACAGTATTTCACTGTTGAAAATGTAATAAATATATATATATATTAAGGGGTCCGACTGGGGTTTCCATTGCACAATACTTCGTGCATCATAGTAAAATGAAGCGTATTTGCTGTTTTAAAGCAACTATTTTCACAAAATTTAACAAAATAAAGAAATCACAGGTTAAAAAAATCTAATTACAATTTTATATATAACTGATTTTTAAAACGATTTTTTCAACCGAAAGGTAGATTGACGTCGTAATAGTGTGTTTGTGACATTATGTAAAACTGAAGTTCTTTAAGAGGAGGTAATAAAAATGTTATAAAAGAAAAAGTATAAAATATACTAGGCTCTTGAAATTTAAAACATAAAAATTAGAAAATCTCAATTATTTTTGTGATTTTTCTTGTATAAATCCTTTGTCATTTCTAAAGTTCTATGGTCGATACAATGACTTTGTCAGCAAAAACAATTTATCATTAAGTCAAATCTGACTGACGTTTTTCAAACTAATTGTTAGACCATTATTTATACACTGAATTGTCGACGGATTTATCCGTTATTTCCCGATCATGACAAGGAGCACACGGCGGGAGTGACCGGTCGGCAGGGGATGCTCACTGCTCCATGGCACCTGATCCCACCTCTGATGTCTTAGAGGTCCGTGTTTGCTCTACTTTAAAATTTGTATTGTTTAATGGACATTTGAGCTTGAATACTGTTCCTTATCTCCATATATTTCATTTGTATCTGTCATCTTTTGTAGTACTCCATCAAAACAGGAAAGTTTCATTAATTTTGACATTTTGAGACGCCCCCTCTAGAAACCAGACAGTAGAATTTTGTGTTTCTTACATAAAATGTACAATACAATTGTTATGCCTAGGGTATTAGATGAATACTAAGAACTTCTGTAAATATATTTTCCTTTAAAGTTAAGAATGACATTTCTCTATATTTATTTCTGGTTTATTATTCACTTTTACTGTATCATGTACAAATAAAAATTTTATACCAATTATATAAAACAAATTACCCATTTCTAGAATGACCTTACAAAGTTTAACAAAAAATACTTTAAAAAATAAAAATGAAAAAATAAATAAAAATATAAAGAACATAATAAAGATATATGACACTGCATCATTAACAGTCTTGTAAGTTATATGTTTATCAAAGATTCAATGATTGTGTTTGAACATACATGTCGTTACTTTTAAAGATTGTTAAAAACTCTGTTTTTTTCTCTCATCTGAACATTACAATCTCTTAATTAGTAAAATAAGTTTTATTTTCTGCTAACTCATCAACAATTGTAAAAAAAAAAAAAAAAAAAAAAAAACAGTTAAAAACTAATACATCCGTATTTTTTGACATGTCACTTTTCAAACGAATCTCTTTGTTTCCTGTATATCATTGTGAACGTGTTAAAATATCAAACCTATTATTCTCTATCCATTGAAGGTTAACTTAATTTAGAAAAAAAAATCAATTTTAGTTCAGTTTCGTTAAACAATCTATTTAGAATTTTCTTGGAAAGTTCATATTTATACAATGAATAAATCTGACATATACTGTATATAATGTACACTAGATATAAGTATTTGATTGAAAATCCAATACACTACCTAAAATAAAACTTTTATTTAAAATAAAATCCAAGGGATAGATACTAAAGTTGTTTCATAATACAAATATAGCTAGTGTATATAATGTAAATAAATAAATAAAAATAAAGACTAGATTTTAAGTTTTCTGTCAAAATTTCGTAAAATCCATTTCTTAAAAATTCTAGCCCAACTTGAAAACCAGTCAGAGTCTATGATACGACAGCCTTGTCTTTGATTGAGCTCTTTCCACATGCGGACCATTTCATCTGGATCGAAATGATGTCCCGTGACCATATCAATGTAATGCAGCCCACATGGACCTGGTTCTCTGTATTTACAAGTAAATCCTTCATGCTTTATAACTTTAGCTTTGATGAATTCACGACATAGTCCAGTAACAAAGACGTCTTCAATATCTAAGAACGGGATAATCTGCGAGGCTTGTAATAATTTTGGTACTATTTCACCGGAAATGATGTAGGCTGTTCCAGAGACATATGGAGGAAACTCTTTTTTGTTATACTTATGTAGTGAAACATACCACTTCTTTGAAGGATTTCGCACAGGAATTTTGTTAGTGTCTGCACATCCAATAATAGAATTTCTTGGATTTTCCATTTTGAGGTATTTTAATAATAAATTAATATTAAGAAACATATCATCATCCACCTTTAATAGATATTTTACATGAAAACAAAAACGAGTAGCCCAATGCAGGAGGGCAATGGATTTGTTTGTTAAAGACAGGTATGACTCTACAATGTCCGATACAATTATGTCCTGAAAAAGAAGTCTTTCATTTTCTACGAGAGTTTTGAGAATATTCTTATCTTCATCCTTCTTTCCAAGGAGAAACAAAAGTTAGACAAAACTTTCTGATCGTGCAATCATTCCCCAGGTATTACGAATGGCCATCCGCCTGTAAATGCTTGAAAATTCAGATGGCACAATTATTAATAAGAACACTGAAGTTCCGTTATCAGTACACGAAATAGGATGATGAGACTGAGACCCAAGACCTTCTCGTTCGGGAAAGGAAAGTATATTTCATCATGGATTATTAGAAAGAACTCTAAATCAAATATAATTATTGTAGAGAGAAAAATAAGAATCTTTCCTCTTTTTATTTTTCTGCAACGATTTGTTCTTCTTCTTTGGCACTGCATCTGATAAATATATATATTAAGTAAACAAAAATTAAGACTCATTGTACATGTTTGTCTATCATAGTAAGGGAAGTTGACGATAGAAAAGTTGAAGTCATCACGTTTATCATAAAGCTTTGTAGTTAGGTTTCCATTATAACGTCTTTCTCTAGTAAAATATCAAAAACACTGGGATATATCAAGTCGATATATGAACTGGAAGAAACTATTGTTAATTGATAATACGTCGTCGATATATCTAAAGTCGAGTTGAAGGCCAGATCAAGTGTCTTCTTCTTCTCATGTATAAGGTTTTGAATAAATTCTGAATACAAAAATAAATCTGCTAATAACAAGACGAAATTTTTACCCATGGAAATTCCAACAGATTGTCGGAAGACCTGGACCCAGGATCATGAAACAACTTTAGCTTAAGTCAAAATTTTTATGTTGTGCTAAAATGTTGTAGAAGTCAAGCAGACCAAATTTTAACTAATTTTCAATATTGCTTCACAAAATAGTTGTTATCTGCAAATTTAGAGGATTAATTCAATAATTATTAAACATTTTAAAGGCAATAGAAAATTTGACTTAAGTCTAAGTCTATTTCATGATCCTGGGGCCTGGTCTCCAAAAACTACATAGATATTGTCAATCAGAAACTCAAGCATCTTTTTTAATATCTACTTCAGAGTACTTGTGTGTACAATCAGAGTGTTTTTTAACAAAATAATTTTGCTAATGACCAATAAGAAGATAAGTAAATTTACAACTTCCAATTTCATTAAAAACGGAGCTGTCTATGATGTCAGAAAGTCTGAACTTTAATTTATCATGGGGAATGGCTGTATAAAGCGTTGAAAAGTCGTACGTTTTGATGTTTAAATTTTGGTTAAATTTTGTGATTTCAAACTAAAAGTTCCTTGGAGTTCTTAAGTAATATAAGTATACACATTTGCTTTACACCATTTCTCGAATATATTATTGTACAGTATCCTGAAGTTTCTCCTTCAATGCTGTTAATATTTTGGTGAGGAGTAAAGAAAGAGGGTTAGTAGAACATTTATTGGAACCAGCTATGTATCTTTGTAAGGATTTTTATGAAGATAGGAATCTAGTATAGATATGGTTATTCAAATTTATTTTGATTGTTGGGAATATTGAAAATATTAAAAATGACACATGATTTTGAAGAATTTCCTCCTTAGAAAGGAAGTGGTGGGTATAGGTTGGATTACCGCTTGCAGAACTAAATCTCAGTTCTTCTAAAATACAATTAAAATAATATGCCTTACAAAAAAGACAATGTTGTTACCTGCTTTGTCAGCTGGTACCAGTACATACTGATCGTGTATTCTTTCTAATTCTTTTTTCACTTCTGAATTATTGAAGATAGTAGGATATAGATTTTTCTATTTCATATTGCCCCTTACTCACTTAATGCGAGATTTTAACATCCATCTGATACTTTTTATGCATTCTGATAAAGTTTCAAGGTTTTTTTTTCATGTTTGGCCCATCACCTGCTGTAATCTTCCACAGAATTCATAAAAAATGAAATTTTGGCGCCAGTTGAAAAGGGTTCCCTAAATTTTGGCCCTTTTAAAATAAGTTATTTAAGGTCTTCATTATTAACGACATATAAGTCACTAGTAATGACGTGTCCAGCAGGACTGAATTTGTAGGGTGATGAAGAACATGAACACGTATTAGCAAAATGTTTCAGATGTTCGATATCTAGGCACTGTAGAGGTCTTTTGTAATTAATAAGTTTGGAAGCAGTGCTCGATGTAAAGTAAAAAAAAAATTGCTAAAGTGATAAAAGTTCCATAGTATTAAGTAAATCAAGATATGTATTGTAACACAAAAGATAATTTACTGAAATCATCTGTAGTCCTGCTTAATAAACAAAATTAAGTTTCGTTGAAAGTTTGCATAAGACTTCACTCTATGATAAACACGTGCATAAGAGGTCGTAGCGCCCCATATCTTCTTAATTTGCTCAGAAATTTTCATCTAGGTTAATCATTGAAACTTAATTATTATTTTAACTTTCTTAGTCTTTCTTTCTAATTCCAACCTTCGTAATTTAACTTTCATTTTCTACTGAAAATAAAAAATAAGTATACTGAAAAATTGTAAAAAAAAAAAATAAATAAATAAAGTTAGCACAGAATTAGAAAGTTTGTAAAAATATTAAAATAAAATGTAATTGAGAAATTAAACTAAAACAAGAAGTTAGATTTACAACAATAATAAAGGTATTAATTTAGAATGGGAAAAACAAGAAGTTGGAACAAAATTATGAATATTAAAATAATGTAAGAATAAGAAATTAAAATTAGAAATAAAAATATTAAAAGAGAATTGAAAAAAACAACAACAAGAAATTGAAATAAAAATAAGAACTTTAAATAAAGATTTTAAAAGAGAATTGTGGCACCAAAATTACTCCATAACTTTGGACTGGAAAAAGATAATACTATGGATGATCCACCCCATTTAAAGTGATAGCTCACATTTAATATAGTTTTCATTTTGTTCAGTGATGACTAAAGAATAACCTGAAAAAATTCTATTATTTATTTAGCATTTATATTCATACATTTATCTACTCCATTACCCTTATGGCCTAAAGTGTATTTGAGAATGTTGGTTGTAGATCCCAGATGCCTGACGTAGATTTTTAGAAATGATTTTACACGGTTATATTTTGCAAATTTGCATTAAAAAAAAATCAACTAAAATTTACATCTATGATGCTTTTACCTCCTTATATGACACCTTATGTCTGCATAAATTCTTCTGAACATACAGAGAAAAATGAAAGTTTTACACTCTGTTTTTTCCCATATTTTTTGCCATACATACATACCTGGTATGTATATAACAAAATTCTTCAAAGAATGGAAAATCAATTTATTATTCATAATATAGAAATCATGCTTTGTATACTCCAATTAATTTAGGGCTGTGCTTTGAATTCCATCCCAATTATTTATTTTTTGACAACACCAATTTAGGTTTTAAAAAATGGAACCTTTGGATTGACCCCAATTAACGGAAAAATTTACTCACATTTCTGTCTAATTATGCAATTTTACAGGTAAAATGCATCAAAATGAAATATTTGTTTCAAGGAGAGGGAAAAGAGATACATTGCACGCCATTCTTTGATAATTCAATCGGTTCCTTTGCTGATCAAGTTTGCCTCATCAACATTCAACTAAATTTGTCAGAGAGAGCATGTTACTTGTTTACGTCTGACTGATTCTGTATATCATATAGTAACCTTACCATTAATTGATCAAACAGTGTTTTGAAACTCTCCATATCTGTGTTCCAATGACATACTAGTCCTGGATTTCAACATGTGCACAATTGGCTGTGATAAGGAAAAAATGGTGATAACATGTGCAAGTGTGCAGGGGACTGCATATAAAATCAATAAAGTGCGATAAAAGCTCTTGCTTATTAAATTTTTTTTATACCTGCACATTCGGAAGTTCAGAAAACTATTCAAATCTGATCCAGGGTTTCAAAGAACCTAAAAATGAACCGAGTGACTTGAACTCACCCTAATTATATAATTGTGGCAACATAGAAACTCTCTCTTTATAGCCTGGTAGATCAAGGTTTAGTGGTTGAATTTACAAAACTTTCTGTTGATTTTTAATATAATGTTAATAGGGTTTCATCTCTTCACAAATGAAAATACCTGAGAAGTTTCACAGCTTTACTTTGTCAAAAATATACTATAAATTGCTTGGGTACATATCAGTATAGAGAAAAATGAAACGTCCTATGGATTCGTGATACGTCAGCAAATCAATCTTAAAAGCGCGCTCTTTGAAACAAAATTACTTTATTTTAACAAATATATGGACGAACATCTATGCTGAATTTAATAGACTAGATTATAACTATTATAAATTACTGTAATGAATTAAATAAGTGGTTTTTCAAGACCATGCACCAACCGAAATAGGAATACCAAACTGTCATGCTATGTATTGTAAAAAAAATCCTTTCCAAAAACCAGCAGCTGACTGTCGTGGATGTGCAAGGATACTGGGTTTTAATCTTGTCTAATTCATGTAATAAATTGAGCTGTAATTTTGTAATTGAAAAATTGGAGTGTCAAAACATTTTTTGAATGAATTTCCCCTGGAGAAGTCAAATATGCAGCAACTGACCCTCCCTTAAAATATATTATACAAGCGTTTGAAGGTATTTAATATTTTGACATTTATGTTGTAACTATATATACGATTTCCCCTCTCGATCGGCAGAAAGTTCGTTATTTCATGTAGGTAAGTAGTTTTGGGTATAGATTTACATGTATGTACTTTCTAGAATCCTTCAGGATTGAATACTGTTTAGTAGATACTTCGAAGAATAAAAAAAAATAATCTTACACACAAATTTAACGGTATTTATTACATAACATTTTGGATACCTTAAATTCTATATTTGATTATCTTTTGTAGTCGTTAGACTTTGCCAAATAAAGCTGTTGCAATTCACCGACTTGAGCGTGGATGAGAAGTCGGTTACTTCCTTTGATGTGGTAACCATGTGACGTAGTATTTAAACTTCTCGACACGGAAAGCGTCAGCACGTCACGAAAAGTGAAGTACTATGCTGTTCTGCAAAGAGCTCTAAATGTTGCCCCTCTCTCTATATATTATACATATAAACATTAGGATTGTTTAAAAACATTTCATCTAGTCACTAACCAGATGCATCATTGGTTTATGTGACGGTTAAGGTGGGAAACCCACAGAGACGTCGGAAAAAAATTATAAGCCTCCCGATCTCGTAAGCTGAATAAACTTTAGGTTTATTTATATAGATCATAGTTGTAGGATGAACACAGTTTATATTTTCTGGAAAGCCATATAGATTACTCTAAAAAATTAATTAATGTACACTCAATAAATGTTTAAAATGACCACTGCATACTGATAAGTTAGCAAACTTAAATCTAAATTTTTATTTTTATTTCAAAAGTACGTAAAATCCATTTCTTAAATCTTCTAGCACAACCAGACAACCATTCCGAATCTATGAGACGACAGCTTTGTCTTTGATTGAGCTCTTTCCACATGCGGACCATTTCACTCGGATCAAAGTGATGTCCCGTGACCGCGTCAATATAATTCAATCCACATGGCCCGGGTTCTCTGTATCTACAAGTAAATCCTTCATGCTTTATTACCTTAGCTTTGATGAATTCACGGCAAAGACCAGTAATAAAGACGTCTTCAATATCTAAGAAAGGTACAATCTGTGAAGCCTTCAATAATTTTGGTATTATTTCACCGGAAATAACGTAAGCTGTTCCAGAAACATATGGAGGAAACTCTTCTTTGTTGTACTTATGTCGTGAAACATACCACTTCTTGGAAGGATTTCGAACAGGTATTTTGTTTGTGTCTGCGCAGCCAATTATGGAATTTCTTGGATTTTCCAATTTAAGGTATTTTAATAATACCTTTATGTTAAGAAACATATCATCATCTATTTTTAAGAGATATTTTGCACGAAAACAATGAGAAGTAGCCCACCGAAGAACGGCTATGGATTTGTTTGTTAGAGAATGATATGACTCTGCAATATCCAATACAATTATATCCTGAAATAGAAATCTTTCATTTTCTACGAGCCTTTTGATATTTGGCTTCTCTTCGTCTTTCTTTCCAAGGAGAAACAAAAGTTTGACAGAATCGTCTGATTTTGCATTCATCCCCCAAGAATTGCGAATGGCCATCCGGCGGTAAAGGCTTGAAAAATCACATGGTATAATTATTAATAGGAATACTGATGTTCCATTATCAGGGCACGTTATTGGATGATGAGGCAAAAACCCACTGGTCTCTTTTTCGGAAACGGAAAGTTCATTTAATTTGAAATAATAGATTTCGTCGTGGATTATAAAAATAAACTGTAATGATGCTGCAATAAAAACAAAAATAAGAATCCTTCCTTTTGTAATTTTTTGGCAGCAAGTAGCTTTTCCCCTTCGGCATATCATCTGTTAGAATATAAAATAAAAAAATAATGCTCATATGTCTTTGATAAACAAAAAAAGTCTTACTATAAAAACAAAAATAAAACATGTACGACCAATGCTCTAAATTACGCTCTATTTCTTTGTCAAATAATTTTTTTTGGAATTTTTCCTTCTCATAATAAATAAAGTTCTGCCATGCGTGTTTCAAAGTATTCTAGCAGGAAATCAAAATAAATATACTTCCTTCTCTTTTAATTTTTCAGTAATATCGTTTTTATTAAGTAAATGCAATGCAGGCATTAGTGGTATATTCTTTATTACATCCTCACTAATCGTAATTATTATCAAATCCAAGAACTATTGTAGCCTTTGAACTGCATAAAAAACTAAAAATGTAATAAGTATATGTTAATCGAAGTATTTGTTCGAGTATGCAAGTTGAGAAATTTATACGAACTGACAATATAATCTTGTTATAGATCATAACACATTAAAACATAGGTTAAAGAAAAAAAAACCACTTAATTTGATTACACCCTTTTCAACTTCTGGGAATATATTATTCAAAGGATCTACTCAAGAGGAGCTTTCTCTAAAATCATTAATCTGAATTCTATCGTCGTTACAGAATTATATATTTCATGTAGAATTGGTACCTTTCATCCCCATATGCTATTTTTATGCAGGATTCAATTTAGGATATATTATAACTTAGTCATTGACTAAGTCTTGTTAATTGACGTGCTTTAAGTTTACAGCATACGGACAAAGAAAAAAATCGTGACAATGAAAAAGGATTAATGTTGGAGGCACTCATGAATGAACATAGCTGACTTCCATAACAACAAGTCAGTACGACTCTCCTGGTCCAAATTATTTTTTTTCACATTGTGGTGTTCCTCAGAAATCATGCAATCGTAATACAGGATAAATAAGATTTTGTTATCAAAAGAATACCACTATATAAACCAGAGGTATTTTTTTCTATAGTGCGAACTCACCTTTATGGAAATATCTCTATTAACTGGAAAAAAGTTACAAATGACATATTGTTTTTCTCCGGTCTTAGTTAAATGCATGGGAAAGTATGTGGAGAATATCACCCAGATCTCCAACAAGCTACGTATTATTCACTTCCTGTGAAAATTTATTGTTCATACTTCAAACTTTATTGGAACCAATGGAATATCAAGCACTGTACATAGACAGAAAAGTATGCTCTTGATAGAGAATGAGAACCTTGAGGTATGCTTTCTGATTTATTTTAAAAAAAAAATCGATCTAACCGAGAAGTTACAAATGCATTTCAAGGCTCAAAAGCAGTAAGAGAAAATCCAATTGGAACATATTCAGAAAACAGAAAACATATTCAGAAACGGAGAATAGTTGATCTACCAATCTGTATATGAAAAAGTTGAAAATAACGAGCAGTGATCAATATAAAAAAAACCTGTAGATAATACAAAAACGTAAAAAGTTCATGAAACACGGATCCCTGGAAATTCCAGAGGTCGGATCAGGTGCCTGGAAGGAGTAAGCATTCCCTGTCAACAGGTCATACCCACCATTAGCTCTATGTATTGATCAGCTATACGGACTAATCTGTATTCAAATTTAGCATAAAACAATGGCCTGAAAATTTGTATGAAATATGTCAGTCAAAATACGCCCACTGACAGACTGTATTTGCAGGAACTAACGTTTGAAGGAAAAATAGTCTTGGACTGACCATGCTTTCTAGGTAAATATAGTTGTTGTTCGTAATACAGCACTCAGATAATCCGTATTTTATTCTGAAATTACAAATAGTAAGTATAAAAGATGGAGAAAGAATTTTTCTATTTAATCGATCAATCATAGATATTTTAACAGCCCATGTAGAATTTTTTTTATTATACACTAATATCAAAAAATATTTTCCACTTTTAAAAGTTTTTTTTTCTCAAGAAAAATAACTACTTCAGAATTTGTTATTAACTAACAACTCGGTAATAATTTTGATTATGAATTTGATGAATGAATATGTTTCCTTGTTAAAAGTAAGCTATTGAAATGTCCAAACTGATTAATGAATGCAATTTTAAATGAAGCGAAACGATTTCATAAAAATGCATAAAAATCACACTATAAACGAATAAATTTCTATTTTATCCCTTGATTTGCGTTCCATATGATTACATTCATAAAAAAAACTTAGGAAGAAATCTCCTATCCTATGTGCATTTGTCCATAGAAGAGCGTGGTAGCAAAGTGAGCATTGTCTCTGCATGGTATTCCTTTTGAAAGTTTATAAAAAGGCTCTTTGAAAGTGCTGTGACTAAATAAACTAATATGAAAATGTCTACTTTATAAAATTACCGAGCAGTAATCAAGCTCAAAAGTCCTTTGGAACAATACAAATTGAGAGCAGAGCAAACAGGAAGAATAACATCCCATGTCGACCCGTCACACACTTCTCAGGATCGGGTAGACAGAAAACTCCGTAGACAATTCAGTGTGAAAATAAAGGTCAAACAATGTGCATGAAAAACTTCATTCAACATTCGACCTAAGGATAGATTGTATTTGCTAACAAGGTCATTGTATCGACCATAGAATTTGCGAAATTTTCAATCTAAAGCTAGCCTGTTCATATGCTTGTATCATCAACTTATTTATCAATAGCTTGCCTTGTTTTAGAATTGTTCGTACGTACAGTATGCTCTTGCGAGCACCTGGGAAACATAAACTCCGTATGCAGGTGATAAAGGTATACTAGTATATTGCTACATAAATAATTTACGTTGACGATAGAAAATTGGAGGTCATTATGACTATCATAAAATTTAATTGTTAGTTTGCCATTTATGCCCTTCTGTAGTAAAATTTCCAAATATGAAACAGATGTGCCAGACTCTGTTGTGTCTTTTATTTCGAGTTTAAAGGGACATATCGAATAAAATAAATGAATACTACCAGGTATTAATTGATAAAACGTCGTCGATATATATTAATATTGAATTGAAGACCAAATCTAGAGACTTCTGTTCATGTAGAAGATTTTGAATAAATTCTGATTTATGTGAATACAGAAATAAGTCTGCTAATAGCGCGACACAAATAATGCCCATGGGATTGTTGGAAGACTTAATCACCAAAAACTACAAAGATATTGTCAATCAGAAATTCAAGCATCTCTTTAACATCAACTTTGGAGTACTTATGTGTACAATCAGAATGTTTTTTAACAAAATAATATATCAAATGACCAATGACAAGGTATGTTTCATTTTTATTGAAAAAGCAGTTGTTTTGATGTCAAGAAACCTGGGCCCCGATTTACACTTACGAGTAAGACCAAAAACTTCAGCTTAACGTAAAATCTTGCAAAATTATAAATTCTGTTAAAAAGCTTGCTTGTGCAAAAACATCTCTTATATGTATCGATGGAAATTAAATCACAAAATTATATTTTGGTCTTAGTCGTAAGTTCTTTTGTAAAACAGGGCCTTGGACTTTAATTTATCGTGTGAAATGGTTGTATAAAGTGTTAAAAGTCGTAGTTTCAAATTATCTAAACGTTCCTTGGAGTATTTAGGATCCACATCTGATTAACATCAGTTCTTGAATATTTTATTGTACAGTATTAGTACTCCTGAAGCTTCTCCTTTACTGCTGTTAATATTCTGGTGAGGAGTTTAGAAAGATTTACTAAAACCTGCTACGTATCTTTCTTTGTGAGGATTTTTATGTAGTTTATGAATCCAGTATATATACGTTAATTCAAAATCAATTTGAATATTAAATTTTTTTAAAACTGACATATGATTTTTATGAATTTACTCCTTAAAAAGGGAACTATGAGTAAAGGTTGGATTACCACCACAATACAATCATAATAATGACCTTAAAACAAGACATTGTTGTTACCTGTTTTGTCAGCTGTGACCTGTTCGTATTGATGGTGTAATCTAATTATTTTTTTATGTATAATTATATTATATTATTGATATAATTATTCACCGCACGTAAAAATTGTTTTACAAGGAAATAAAAAAGTTGTTTTACAAGGAAATAAAAAAGAAGTAAATCTGTGGTAACCGAAAGTGTAGTGGACTAGATTCCAAAGCACTGAGTGACATCTAGGCAAAATGATAGACACATTTCTTTATAACATTCAGAAATAAAGATACCACCGATGTGGCAACCTCAATGACCATCGTTGGTAATTAGCAACTTCATATCAATGCAAAAAACTTTTGAAAAATAATTTTTGAGCAGAAGGTCATTTGAGAGTTTTATGTTGACTCTGCAATATCCAATACAATTATATCCTGAAATAGAAATCTTTCATTTTCTACGAGCATTTTGATATTTGGCTTCTCTTCATCTTTCTTTCCAAGGAGAAACAAAAGTTTGACAGAATCGTCTGATTTTGCAATCATTCCCCAAGAATTGCGAATGGCCATCCGGCGGTAAAGGCTTGAAAAATCACATGGTACAATTATTAATAGGAATACTGATGTTCCATTATCAGGGCACGATATTGGATGATGAGGCAAAAACCCATTGGTCTCTTTTTCGGAAACGGAAAGTTCATTTAATTTGAAATAATAGATTTCGTCGTGGATTATTAAAATGAACTGTAATAATACTGCAATAAAAAGAAAAATAAGAATCCTTCCTTTGCTTATATTTTTGCAGCAAGAAGCTTTTCCCCTTCGGCAGATCATCTGTTAGAATAAAAAAAATATTAAAAAATAGTGGTTGTATTTCTTTCATAAACAAGAGTCTTACTATGAATAGCAAAGACAAGAAAACATAAACGACCAATGTACTCAGTTACACAACTACTTCAAACAATTTTTGGAATTTTTCCATCTCTAAATATGTAAAGTTCTGCGTGTTTCAAAGTATTCAAAGTATTCTAGCAGGAAATCAAAATAAATATACTTTTTTTCAGTTACATCATTTTTATTAAGTATATGTAATGCATGTATTTGTGGCATATTCATACTATTGTAGCCTTTGAATACCATACAAAGTGAAAAAGTAATATGTCCATGTTAATCAAAGTATTTGATCGAGTATGCCAGTTGAAATATAAATACCTACTGACAATATAATCTTGTTATAGATCAGAACACATTAAAGCAAACGTTTAAGAACAAAAAAAATCTCTGAACTTGATTACACCATTTCCACCCTCTGGGAATGGACCATTTAAAACATCTCAAGAAACACTTTCTCTAGAATAATTAATCTGAGTTCTCTCGTCGTTGCAGAATTATATATTTCATGCAGCATTTGAAGTATGATATTTTTGTACCTTTCGTCCCCAGAGGCTACTTTAATGCACGATACAATTTAGGATATATAATAACTTTGCAATCGACTTGTTATCTGAGCTTTTAAGTTTACAGTCCAAGGGCAAAGAAAAAATAATGCCAGTGGAAAAAGATAAATGTTGGAGGCACTCCAGGAATGAACATCAGCTTACTTCCATCCCAAGTCAGTATGACTCTGTTGGTCCAAATTACTCTTTTTTTCACACAGTGATGAACATAACTTCCTGAGAGATCATGCAATTGTAGCACGAAATAAATAGGATTTGGTTGCATAAAAGGTTACCAGGATACCATTGTATAAACTAGAGAAAACGTTTTCCAAAGTGAAAATATCTATCAACTGGGGAAAAGTTACAAAGTTACAAATGACATATTGTCTTTCTCTGCTCCTAGTTGAAGGCATGGAAGAGTATGTGATGAATTTCACTCCAATTCTCCTACAAGCTACGTATAAAATCACTTCCTTGAATGGTTATTGTTTATACTTCAGACTTTATTGGAACCAATGGAATATCAAGCACTATACATAGACAGAAAAGGATGGACTTAATAGAGAATGTAAACCTAGAGGCATGTTTTTTATTAATTTATTTAAAAAAATACAAACAGCCTAACCGATAATTTACAATGCATTTTGAAGGGCTCAAACGCAGTATGAGAAAGTCCAATTGGAACATATTCAGGAAACAGCTGAAAAAGGAGGGTAATGTGATCTACCAAGCTGTTAATAAAATAGGTTTAGATAACTAACAGTGATCGATCTCAAAAAACCTACAAATAATACAAATACGTCAGGGCTCTAATTGGCGACTAATTTAGGCGCCATGGCGCCTAAAATTTCTATATAAGTCACCATATAGGCGACCATTTTAAATTCGCTTGGCGATCGTCAAATTTGGAACTTTAAACACACGTGCAAATGAAATCTCACGTCGATCACGTCAGAGCTCAAAGTAGACTAGAGTAGACAATATCTGCGCAGCCCCAGGAAATTTTTGACTCCAAAAAATCGACAATTGTAAAAGCAGTAAATTGGACGGGTGATGTGGTCAATTGTTTTCAATTAAATTCTAACTGTCGCTCGCCTGGCGCAGTGGTTAGAGCGTTCACTCTAGAGTCGTGGAGTAAGGAGTTGATCCTTACGTCGCTGGTTCGAATCCCACTGTGGGACGTGGAGACCGGTCCTTCGGGTGAGACCGTATAGACCGAGGTCCCTTGTCGCAGTAGGTGCTGGCACGAAAAAAAGATCCCTCACTGCTCAATGGCCCTGAGTGCCGAGTATAGATTAAAAAAAAAATTGCAGCTCTCCACCGGCACTCCATATGAGTGAAAAATTCTCGAGAAGGACATTAAACAATAAAAAAAAAAAAAAAAAAAAAAAAAAAATACTAACTCATTAGACATGTTAGAGGTTCCTGTTAGGTCGTAGTTGTACAGAAGAGCCTAATATTTACAATCCTCAATATTACTATAGTTTTAAAGAATATTTCATTATATCCAAGTTTCTTAAAAAAAAGAAGTGATCGATTAAAACGTTTTGAATATTAGTTTTACATGCATGCTTAAGTTAAAACCTGGCCCATATTTCATGTTGATTTTTTTCTTTACGATTTTTAGATGCATTAAAGTAGTACATAACACCAATGAAATCTGTTTTAACGCATATCTTATAATGTGTACAAGAAAAGAGAGCAATTTCACTATAAAGTAAAAAATCAAGGATCTTTGTAAGAAAAATAAAAAGCAGTGACATGTTATCACCAAATTTGAAGAAAAATTAAAAACATCCTATATATTGTCATTTGTGAGCCTACATTTTGGATCGTGTTTATGCCATCTACATGCCATCTGACTGTCTGTTATCAAATGCAAAGTAACTTTTGATCCATTTATAGAAGGGACCTAATATCTAAACATTTATATAAGGAGTCTCCCTTCTTTTTGTACCATAAAGGTCAAGGTCATATTAAAAGGTCAAAGGTCAAATATAGTTACGACGTCTACTGAATCTTTACATTTTTTTGCATTTGATTTATTTAAAAAATCGCAAAAATATCTGAAACTGCGGTTCAAATTTCTTCATTTTGACCTATTTTAATATGAGTTCCATTTTAATTATTCTGTTGATTTTTTGTAAAAATTGAAATACACATTTGGGTGGAGGGCACAAAGATAATATAGTCCAGTTTCAAAAGTGGCAGGGGCACTAAACACCTCCTCCCGTGACTACCCCCAATGGGTCCCTAAGTTGACTAATGTCAGCTTTTAAAGTTGACGCCTAAGAAAAAAATTTGCCAGGTGACTAAAAATTTGCATTGGCGACTAAATTTTTCTGATAAGGAGCCAGCTAAATTTTAGAGATCACTTAGAGGCCTGTTCGTAAACAGGGCATAAAACACGAATCACTGGAAATTCTAGAGATGGGATCAGGTACCTGGGAAGAATAAGCATTCCAAGTCGACCGGTCTCACCCGCCGTGAGTTCTAGGTATTGGTCATATACATGGACTAATCTGTAGTAAAATTTAGCATAAAATAATGGCCTAACAATTGTTATTAAATATGTCAGTCAAAATAAACCCAATGAAATTGTATTTGCAGGAACAAACATTTGAAGGAACAAATAGTTTTGGAATATCCATGCTCTTTTGGTAAATAGTAATAAAGGCATTCACGTAATGGTTTGAACATTACAAAGAGTAAGCAGAAAAGAGAGCGAGGGAGTTTTCCTCTCAATCAATCAATCATAGATAATAAGAGTCTGTGCAGAAAAATTAAAGAATTTTTTTTTGATTTTCATTGTTTCATGTATTTTTTATTATACATGAATATTAAGAAATCTTTTTTTAATATTTCAAACAACCAAAATGAATATGAATCACCATACCTATATTGGATTCCGAAACTTCATAAAAATCCTTACAAACAAAGATACATAGCTTCCAATAAATGTTCAACCAAGCCTCTTCCTTTACTCTTCACTAAGATATTAACAGTAGTGAAGGAGAAACTTCAAAAGTACTGTGCAACGATATATTCGAGAAGTGGTGTAAATCAGATGTGGATACTAAAAAATTCCAAGGAACTTTTGGAAAATTTGAAATCACAAGATTTTACCAAAATCAACAGCTTAAAATCTTACGACTTTTCAACTTTATACACAACCATTCCCCACGATAAATTAAAGTCCAGGCTTTTTGATATCATTGTCAGTTGCTTTTTTCAATAAAAATGGAACTCGTAAATTTACTTACCTTGCCATTGGTCATTTGCAAAATTATTTTGTTAAAAACATTCTGATTGTACACACAAAGTACTCTGAAGTTGACATTAAAAGATGCTTGAGTTTCTGATTAACAATATCTATGTAGTTTTTGGAGACCAGGTCTTCCAATAATCTATTGGAATTCCCATGGATACCAATAGCACCTAGTTATTAGCAGATCTTTCTCTGTATTCATATGAAGCAGAATTTGTCCAAAATCTTATACGTGAAAAGAAGAAAACACTTACTGTGGCCTTCAACTCGACATTCAGATATATCGACGACGTATTGTCAATTAACAATGGTTATTTCCATTCTTATGTCGATACAATGTATCCCGGTGAGCTTGAGATAAAAGATACCAGAGAGTCTGACACATCTGTTTCATATTTGGATATTTTACTTGAAAAAGACGTTAATGATAATCTAACAACCAAGCTTTATGATAAACATGATGGCTTTAACTTTTCAATCGTCAACTTTCCTTACTTATGCAGCAATATACCTTCATCACCTGCATACGGAATTTATATCTCTCAGTTGATTCGATATGCAAGAGCATGCTCTACGTATGTACATTTTCTAAAACGAGGTAAGTTATTGACAAACAAGTTGATGAAACAAGAATATCAGCAGTCTCGTTTAAAGTCATCATTTCATAAGTTCTATGGTCAATACAATGACCTTGTCAGCAAATACAATTTATCATTGAGTCAAATGCTGACTGACGTTTTTCATACTAATTGTTAGGCCATTATTTACACACTGAATTGTCGACGGATTTTTCCGTTATTTCCTGATCATGACAAGGAGGACGCAGCGGGTGTGACCGGTCGGCAGGGGATTCTCACTCCTCCATGGCACCTGGTCTGATGTTTTGGAGGTCCGTGTTTGCTCTGCTCCTATTTTGTATTGTTTAATGGACTTTTGAGCTTGAATACTGTTTGTTATCTCCATATATTTCAATTTCCAAATTCAAAAGAATTTTTTCACAAGAACAATAACTACTTCAGAATTTGTTAGAAACAAATACATCTCTGTAATTTTCACAAATTATTTCCTGAAAAACGATTTTTAAAAATTTTATGATAAATTTGATGTCATTTTCCCAAGAAAAAACAAGATTTCAACAGATGTTTCTGTTCTTGCGATTGTCCCCCTACAAATTCCAGCGGTGGGATCAGGTGCCACGGAGGAGTAAGCTTTCCCTGTCGATCGGTCACACCCATCGTGAGCTCTATGTATTGGTCAGGTACATGGGAAACCAACGGGCTGTAAATGCTTGTAAAACATTTTTCAAAAGGATCACTGTAGTTCCATTATCAACCATGATATTCTTGAGGATAAGATCGAAACCAAGAGTTATCTACTTGGGGTAAAGAAATTATGTTAAGGTAAAAATATCGCATTTCCACATTGAATATCAAAGCAAACTTCAGCATAAAGACAAAGAGGTAAGATTTCTTTCTATTCTATCTATGGTCTACAAAGGATCTCTTCTTTAGTGACGTGCAATATCTTTTAAATATTGTTTAAAATTAAAATTAAAATGATAGCCGACTACAAACGGTAAATATTACATATAAATCTGTATATATATATATATATATATATATATATATATATATATATATATATATATATATATATATATATATATATATATATATATATATATATATATATATATATATATATATATATATATATATATGCAAAAAGAGGCTGGCAGTAAGATTTCCAGCTAAATACATTTTCATATTTTAAACTCATTTCAACAATTTCTACAACAGTTTATTGTATATTATAATCTTACAAGCATATAACCATACATTATGTTTTTCATGTAAGGGGACGGTTTTGTCATCCCCCCTTTTTAAAATGAAATCCAGTATAACATAGACCATACTTTTGTATACATGTACACTTGACAAAACTGCTATCGCACAACCACTACCAAAAAAAAATTATCTGTTCAAAATTTGTTTAAGATGAATGTGTTACCATATTTAACAGTAAGTTTTGAAAAGTAAGTATTGTTCCAATGGACTTTTGAGCTTGATTACTGTTTGTTATTTTCTGATTTCATAGAAGACATTATGTTTTTACAGCAATTTTTAATGGAATGATTAAAAATATTAAAGGACCCTCTATATACTAATGTTTTGTTTTGTTTTTGTTTTGTTTGTTTTTGTTTTTGTCTTTGTTTTTTTTTTTGGACATTGAGAAAATTCAATATCAAATTACATATATTTATTTATGCACTTTCTATTTAAAAAAAAAATACCCCCTTTGAAAAAATATCTGAATAATTTCAGCACATTTGCAATCATCTTTATATGATGTAGTTCAATTCTGTTTAATTTATGCCCCTCTAGACAAAAAATTGTCCAACTGGGAGAATATATGATTATGTAAAAATTTAAATTTCATTTTTATCAAGAATTCAGCGTTACAATTATTTGTCAATTTCATAAACAGTCATGAATACGCAGTGTACAATAAAGTCAGGGAAAGTGGATGAGCGTTTCATTTATAATACTAATAATTTATGATTAATTGTTAAAGTATGATGGCAGGTGTTCTCCTTCAGCACAATGCTATTTTTAGCTTAGTTATTTACCACTAATTTTGATACAAAACGTTTATATGTTAAAAAATCAATACCACATTTTCATTTCTTACTTATTGATCAAAATTATTTCATTGACTTCAGGATGCTCCTTCATGTTTCGTTAAGTACATGTAATGTATACAATCGAAATATTTCATTTATATCGGGCTTTGAAAATTCATATTACCAAATTAATAAACCCATCTGATATATGCCCCCCCCCCCAAAAAAAAAATCAAAATCAATAATACATGGACGTATGACCCATCAGGATCGATACATTACTGACAACAATGTTTCACGTACAAGAAACTTGTTCTAAAATGGATATGGACAACCCATTTCAATCATTCCCCTAACAAATAAATACTATACTAAACTATAGCTTATTATTAGTTTTCTATAGTATCAAAATTTTTAATAATGTAAATCAGTAAATAAGTAAATAAAAT
The DNA here is from genome assembly GCF_033153115.1 of Saccostrea echinata. Classification (NCBI taxonomy): domain Eukaryota; kingdom Metazoa; phylum Mollusca; class Bivalvia; order Ostreida; family Ostreidae; genus Saccostrea; species Saccostrea echinata. The sequence goes on along the minus strand of NW_026889757.1, from coordinate 12,880,612 downwards.
TATTTTAACTATGGATTTCAGATTGTCGTATTTTATGTTACATCCAATTCATACATGAACATCTTATATATTGAATGGAAATATAATAACTTGTTTATTCACATATAATTTCAAATTTTTACATCATTGGCATAGAATTTAAAAGAATTTAAGCATCATTTCATAGTAGATCAAAGTATTTACTATGGTTAACTAATGCTAACTATAGTAAACTATCTTTAACTATAGTAATTTTTATCAGGGTCAGTCGTGGATTAATTGGGACGGTTCAATTGACGACTTTGCATTTCATCCTAAGGAGGGATTCTTCTCATATTCGTTGTATTTTTAAATTAATGAAAATGTCACAGAAATAAGGTGACGATATCACTAAGTGCTGGTATCAATGAGATTAAATTTGTCCGTTTTATGTTAGGTGCAAGGTCAGGTCAAGGTCATAATCTTTTTCCTTGACATCAAGAATAAAAAATTACTGTTGCCAATCATTTAATGCCTTCATTTATTTTAAAAGATTAAATGTTTTTCTTTTTGTATAAAAAGATCTCACCATATAAGGTCTACCAAATTAAGAAAAAATATAACTAAAATAGATATTGGCTAATCCGAATTTCCTCCATTTTAATTAATTTTTTAGGGAATATTTGTTATTTTGATATACTTCATATATTTAAATTTTTCTTATTTTCACATATGGTAAAGTAGTCATATCAAGATACAAAGTGATACAAAAACAAAAAGTTTTGACCGTTTAGTAAGAGAGAAAAAACACTTTTTACTGATTTTCTGCTCAAATCTGTTCTTAGATCAGAAATTTTAAAAAGCTATTAAGACCGTAGTTTGTTTAGAAAATTGAATTCACTTTTATATATTTTAAAACTTTAGTCCATAGTAATGAATTTTAGTCACTTGAGAAAATTTCATTCAGTCTTAAATTGTTTTGAAAAAATTAACCAAATTCAATATTTTGTAGTAATTTTAAGATGCAGAAAAGGACACATTTTCATACGCCGCTATTCCGTCAAAAATATAGTCCCTGCTAGATATCAAACTCAGCCTATCATTTGTATTCAAAGTTGTACAATTAAGAGAAGGAAAGAAAATATAATCTTTTACATCTAAATATGTACAACATATGAGCAAATACACTTTGAATATTTCATTTATTCAGAAACCAGACAAGAATCCCTCCTTAAAACATGATTGTGACGTAAACCTTTTGTTTGTGTTGTCCATTCTATAGCTTAATGTTGAGCTAACTCCTCAAACAATCCATTAAGTTACCTGTAAGTGTCCATTCTTTTTGGAAAACTGTCCATTCTTTTCAGAAAGAATGGACAGTTAAAACAAACAGAATGGAGAGTTACAGGTAAACTGTGGAATGTGTTCAAGAGGGAAACAAAAACAAATACATTAAATACTTTTTAATTTACATGTAAATAACAAAAAGAACGCAGAAATCAGATTTAATCCAGAACACATCCACTCGTTTTTACTCTTTTGAATCCATGAATAATGCACATTATTTCAATACCCAAAAATTAATTTTCACAAAACTTGAATTCAAATAACATAATTTCACATTTGATTAAAATTTCGGAAAAATCATTCCCTCGAGGAGAATTCATTTTCAGATAAAAGAACGTCTAATATTAAATCCTCCACCCAGAAAACAGTTTGCACCATGAACACTACACTACTTCAGTTCATATTTTGGTAGAAAATAAATAAAAATGAAACATTTTCAAATTCGATTTGAAAAACATTTTCAGGTAGAACATTGGCTCATGGCTAATCCAACACTCAGAACACAATTTGCATCTCACCATTACACTGCTGCAGTTAATATATCCTCAAAAACAGAATTCAAGTAAAACATTTCCATGTTTGATTCGAATTTGATCATCTGTATCTGTCGTTGAAGTTCATTTTGGGGTAAAACTTTGGCTAATATTTCTCTTACTCTTACTTTTCTTTTACCAGATCCAAATATTACTAATTTTGTGCATATTTTGGTTTATTAGATTTTGATTCTGTCATATACTGTCTCCATTACAGGAAAACATGTATGTCTTTACAACGCAAACTGTAAACTGATTTTGAAGCATCGCATACTTGTATAAATACTAGTATCCTAAAAATCCACCTGTGACTGTCCATTCTTAAGACAAATACCTTTTGTTATTTGCATCTGGAAACACAATGGCTATTCAACAAATTTCTCTGCATCTCTAGCTTACCTGTGACTGTCCATGCCGTAAACAATGAACTTGTCATTGTATATGTGCTCCTGTCATATCTGATACCAGTTTTGTACATTTTTTTTTATTTAATTTTTAGAACAAAAGAAAATATGTTTTAAGTTTTAATGGACAGTTTTCGGCCTTTCTCCTTTACTTAAATGTGGTCATGGGCCTAAAAACCGTTTGAAACAACATGCTATTTTAATCCGTACATGAACATTCACTTCCTGTATGTACTAAGAAACGTAACAATAACATGTGTCACGATGCATTTTTGCGATGTCCTTCAACAATGTGACTTGTGAACCTCAATATCGGATGAAAAGAGTAATAGCAAGACATATTGTAGAACATTCGATGCTTTTGTTAAAAGAGAAAATGCATTCGTCGGTTTCTGTTTTAAAATTTACAAAAAGTCAAAAACTTACCAGAAGCCGAGAGGTCGACAGTTTTGGTCCGATTGCCTTAATCGTCGCTCTCCAACTTTCGAATATTTTACGTTATAGGCCGAAAACTGTCCATTCTGTATGATGAAAGAACTGTTGGAGGGCCGTTGGCCAGACAATAGTTTTTTCCTCTCACAGAATGGACAGTTTGATTGATTGATTGTATGTTGTTTAACGTCCCATTCGAAAATTTTTCACTCATATAGAGACGTCACCGTATGCAGTGAAGGGCTTCAAATTTAGACCTATACTCGGCACTCAGGGCCATTGAGCAGTGAGGGTTCTTTATCGTGCCAACGCCTACCGTGACACGGGACCTCGGTTTTTAAGGTCTCATCCGAAAGACTCGTGACTTTCACTTCTAGTACCGGGCGCTTGGCGAAGGAACAGTCACTACCTATGTTTACATCTTAGGTTAGACGCGGCGCGGCGAACGAGAATCGAACCCGGGGTCTCCCGATCACGAACGAGCGCCTTACCACTAGGCTACCGTGATCGGTTTTGGACGGTTAGAGGCCTATAATCTACTTAAAACATTTACTCTTTTGTGTTCATAATATACTTTCTTAGAACTGTTTCTCATCCATTGTATGTAGTTACCATTGTCTACTTATTGGACTGTCTCAGGTAAAGGTTTTTTTTACAATCAAAAGAAACTTACATTAATTTTAATTGTTAACTTAATAGACAGTTTCAGGTAAGTGCTATTTTTAAATAACTGAATAAAGAATATTTTTAACCCCGAGGCATTTACTTGTGATTATGGAATTGAAAGCATTTCTGAGGGAGAAAGCATATTTCAGATGCAAAACAAACTCAGCTATGATGAGCTATCTAAAAATAATAATACAGATGTCATTCTCAAGTGATATCTTGGATTTTGAGCACAGGAGTCATGATAATGAAATTTGATCTCAAGGATGCAGAAAAATAATGGGAACGTAGGAAGATTTCCCTAATTAAATCAACAATATTTAGATGATTTAGAAGGCTTATCGCAGAAAACGGAGCAGAAAATGTATATGGGCAGACAGTGAATGTGTTCTTTAACTGACATAGAGAATGTTACACAGTAGTTTTCATGCTTAAGGACATCAAGGTGTTGAATGATAAAGAAATCAACAAATTTATTAATTTTTTGTGTCCCTGAAGTCAAAAAGGAATTTGGAGAAGAGCTGAATACTATTGACCCTAGCTTTGCATCCCTATAATAGAAGAAACAATGGATGTGCTCCTGCAGAAAGTGAGCAAATTTATTCAAAGTACTAGTGAAAAAGAAGGAGCGATTGATTCTTGCTAGGAAGGCATTAAAAAGCAGAAGTGATATCCCCATATGTTGTCGGTGCAAGTTACATTTAATAGGATTCGGAGATATTTTCTTCAAATTTAAGTTTTGACATTCATTGTGGGAATATACATTTCAACATTCATTGGAAAAATTACAAAGTTTCAGTTTTTGTTTTGTTTCTGTGACTTGGAATACATGTTTCATTACATTGTGAAACATGGATTCATATTGCTTAAAAATATTCATTTATGTCTACATTGTGTTTTCTAAATCCAATAATTTACCTGTAGCCGTCCAAAAAGTTATTAAATACTGTTCATTATTTCTAATAATGGACAGATTTTTCAACTTACTGGACAGTTACAGGTAACTTATTGGGCTGTCTTGGGCCTTTCAAGAAACAGGAAGTATAAAAAGAACAAAAGATGATGCCGTACTAATGTTTTAATATGATAATTACAATGGAGATACGAAAGACTAATGAAAAAAAAAATAAATAGCCAAAAGGAGATCAATTAAAGCTTAAATTAATTAAATAAACAAAATATTACTTCAATTGTTCAGAAAAGACTCACTCAACGGACATGAAAAAAATGTCTTATGTCCACGGGATGCAATTCACACGGTTATTAACTACGGGGCATCGGCTCAATTTCTTTATAGGTCGTTGAACTACTCCAGCATTGGTCCACTTATATATATATATATATATATATATATATATATATATATATATATATATATATATATATATATATATATATATATATATATATATATATATATATATATATATATATATATATATATATATATCTTGTTATAACGTGTTTTAATCAGTGTTAGATATATAGATATATACTTAAATATTTTTTAAGTTATATAGATTCTATATTGTTTGTGCCTGAGAAGATCAATGAAGAGAGCACCCGACTCAGATATAATGGTTACGAGGTTCGATACCCATCTTTACCACATTTTTCTAATTTCTAACAATTAAAATTAACACCAGTAGGGGTACTGGAGGGAGAACTTAAACGTAATATAAAAAAGTGTTTTCCTTGTGAATTGGTTCCAAACTCTCGATCCAGAAAAATAATACAGCACTCAAAGAAAGGGTGAAGTCACGAGTGGATTTTGAGTCAGTGACCAACAAAAGGGGTTTCGTCCATGACTGTACAGCTTTGCCTGTCCAAACCATTGTCGTTGCGCAACAAAGGCATCTATAAAGCGTTCTCAAGTCTTGGTACACACAAATGCATATGGCTGTTGCTGGTGTCACGATGGAAACACATTTCATCGCTGAATACTATTTTGGACCACTCTTGCATGAAAGTGCACATATGTTGCCTACTCCATACCAATCTGGTCACAGACTATGTAGCAGTTCTACATCCACAGTACATTACAGTGATATGTTAAATAAGGTATATATATATATATATATATATATATATATATATATATATATATATATATATATATATATATATATATATATATATATATAGATAGATAGATAGATAGATAGATAGATAGATAGATAGATAGATAGATAGATAGGATGAGTATACTTTTATTTAAGTATAAGTCGTCGAATACGTAACTGGATACCAAATCTAAGGAATTTCTGTTGTTGATCTTCTGCAATATCCCAACATTAAAATAACGAATTCCTTACAAACCATTGAAAGAATTTTTAAGTTTTGTTAAACTATAACTTTTAGTGTGACTAACATTTCTTCTCAGGTTCTTCAATGTAAAAAAAATTGTAATATGCAAATTGACAAACAGTGCAATGCTTGATATATGAATTTGATTTTTGATTTGTATCTTTGTTTGAATGAATAAGTGGTTGGGTTTGTTCTCTAAATGCCAGAGGAAAACCTATGCATAGATACATAGTTGGCTGTATTCAGTTACCTCGCAAGATCCACATACAGAGAAGAACAATTTTCGCAATTCTCTGTAATTTGGGAGGAATATAGTACATAAGAACAGTTTAAGGGATGCAAATTAAACACATAAAACAGTGAAATATCCCTTTTCTTTACACATTTCATGTAAATTTTTTAGTTTCTTTGATTCCATCATGCACATTCAATATTTGTTTTTAATCCTGTAAAACCTCACTTCTATCAAATAACAGTATTTATAAAGCCAGAGCACTCATACTGTTCTTTTGGAAAATAATTTATGGATCAAGTTCAAACAATCTATTTAAGTATTAACAAAAGCATTTAATTGACAATCAACCCCCTCAGAAAAAAATTACTCGAATATTCCTTAACATCTGTATCGATTGTTACAAATCTTGTTATGAAAAAATGAACATTTTTGTTGTAGTTGTTTGTTATTTGCACAATTTATAGAATTTTTAATTAAATAGTGTGTTACAAATTGTATATTCCTTGGGATTTGGTTGAAAAATGTAATTGAAAAGTTTCATGTATGTTTACAGCTTTTTCCTGCTTCATTGCCATAAATGGTACTGTATGCATACATAATGTTGTAATTAAGTATGTAGAAGCTAGATATCAGTTTTCATAAATCCGTGGCATTATAGAACGTTTCTGATACTTTGGCTATGTCTACGGTATGAGAAATATTTGAAAAATCTTGAGAATTCTAATAAATTCGCAGAATTTTTGAAGCAGTTCTCATTAATATCTACATCAAATGAAAAATATGAAGATAACGAACAGTGGTCAATCTCATAAACCCTGTAAAGAAAGCGATTTGTGACAGGCGAATTACGGACCTCCCCAAACATCAGAGGTGGGATCAGTTGTCTAGAGGAGTTAGCAAAACCTTTCTACTGGTCAAACCTGCCGGAAGCACTCTGCATTGATCAGGTAACAAAATTTTCCGTAGTTAAAATAAGTACAGAATCAATGGGTTAATATGAAACATGTCTGTCCAAATATGGCCTAACATTAGTTTGTGCTGAAATATAAATAAAAATAACCAATGTTTATTAATTGAACATCTTAGATATAACAGAATAAATTGAATTGAAAGCCAAAGCAAGATTTGTTCTTGTGTGAAATGAAATATGGAGATAAAGAACAGTATTCAATCTCAAAATCCATTTAAACAATACAAATCGGGAGCAGAGCAAACATGAACCTTCAAAAATATCAGAGGTGGGATCAGGTGCCATGGAGGAGTAAGCATCCCCTGAAGACCGGTCACACCCACCGTGTGCTCCTTGTTATGATCGGGAAAAACTGAAAGATCCATTGACAATTCAGTGTGTAAATAATGGCCTAACAATTATTATGAAGTTCAGCATTTGACTTTATGATAGGTGTGTATTTGCTGACAAGGTCATTGTATCGACCATAAAACTTACGAAATAATGACTTCATACGAGACTGTTGATATTCTTGTTTCATCAACTTGTTTGTCAATAGCTTGCCTCGTTTTAGAAATTGTTCATACGTAGAGCATGTCCTTGCGTATCGAATCAACTGGGAGCCAAAAACCGTATGTAGGTGATAAGGGTATATTGATGCAAAAGTAAGGGAAGTTGACGATTGAAAAATTGAAGTCACAACGTTTATCATAAAGCTTTGTTGTTAGGATATCATTAAAGTCTTTTTCTAATGAAATATCTAGATATGAAACAGATATGTCAGACTCTGTGGTATCTTTTATTTCAAGCTTACTGGGATATATCGAGTCGACATATGAATGGAAGTAACTATTGTTAATTAATAATACGTCGTCGACATATCTAAATGTTGAGTTGAAGGCCACAGCAAGTGTTTTTTCTTCTCATTTAGAAGTTTCTGAATAACTTCTGCTTCATATGAATACAAAAATAGGTCTGCTATTAAGGGAGCGCAACTAGTATCCATGGGAATTCCAACAGATTGTTGGAAGACCTGATCTCCAAAATCTACATAGATATTGTCAATCAGTAACCCATACATCTTTTTAATGTCAACTTCAGAGTACTTGTGTGTACAATCAGAATGTTTTTTGACAAAATATAATTTTGCAAATGACCAATGACAAGGTAGGTATGTTAACGAGTTTCATTTTTATTGAAAAAGCAACTGCATAGAAGTTTTCGTATAGATTTTGCTTCATAAGAATGTAAAAACAGGTCGCTTATTAAAGGAATCATTCTTCTCCATTGGGATTCCAAAAGGTTGTTGGAAGACCTGGGCCTGGGTTTCACAAAACTATCATAAGATTTGTCCTAAGACAGATCTTAAGATCTGACTTGTGACAATCATATGATTTGTCACTGCTGTTTCACAAAACTATTTTAAGTATAAGAAATCTTAAGACAAATCTTACGACAAAATCCATGCTTCAATATTACAAGAAAATGTTTACACATATGTTTGCAAGAAGATTAGTTGTCTTTCTTTAATTTTCTTTGAAATATTGAAATAATAGTTTCTTTTGAAGTTATACACTCAGAAAAAAAAAACATCAATTGCATCAACTTCAATGTACTTTAGGGGGGAGGGTGTCAGAAAAGGTAAATTTGAATAACATTTACTCAGAAAATAGAAGTTGCTGACAAAGTGTCATACTTCTTTTACTTGAATCCATCACTGCATTTGTGCCTTAATAGGTAATGAATGGTTTTCCAATAACTTCAGTTGAAACACCACATTCGTGTTCAAAGCTCGACATAAAAATCTATGAAGGTGTCTCTGAAATGCTGAACTTTATACTGCAACGAAATACCAGTGCTTACAGAAAAAGTAGAGAAACGGAAGAACAATTTCCAAGCAGAATTTTACAGTTTCAAATGCTATGAAGAAAACATGTAGCATCAGATGTTACAGCAGGAATTATATTGAGTTTTCATACACATTCCAGCAGATTAAGGGGGGGGGGGTACCTCAAGAACTAAACCTATTTGATTTTCATCTAATTTTGTAAGACAAAGACATGTTTAGTTCCAAGAAAAGAATAACCACAATGTACCAAAATAGATTAACGTAAAACGTCTTAAAAATGTAAGGTACCTACACTAAAGCTCGATTTTTTTTATTTTTATCGGCGGAACCTGTCCAAAACATAAAAATGTATATATTTCGTATTTTTATTTATTCAAAATGTACTTACTTAACATATCAAAAATCAAATCAACTAAATGTATGTGGAATCACGTTAGCCATTTTAAAATCTGCATTTGTTAGTAATGCTTGGCCATAGAAAATATATTCTTTCTGGGAATTCAATTCAAAATTAGATAATTTAAATTTGCAAAATTATTCTGTTAAAAACATTCTGATTGTACACACAAGTACTCTGAAGTTGACATTAAAAAGATGCTTGAGTTTCTGATTGACAATATGTGGTATTTGGAGACCAGGTCTTCCAATAATCTATTGGAATTCCCATCGGTACCAATTGCGCCGCGTTATAAGCAAACCTTTTTCGTATTCATATGAAGCAGAATTTGTCCAAAATCTTATACGTGAAAAAAAAAAACACTTGCTGTGGCCTTCAACTCGACATTTAGATATATCGACGACGTATCGTCAATTAACAATGGTTCCCGGTGAGCTTGAGATAAAAGATACCACAGAGTCTGACACATCTGTTTCATATTTGGATATTTGACTTGAAAAAGACGTTAATGGTAATCTAACAACCAAGCTTTATAATAAACGTGATGACTTTAACTTTTCAATCGTCAACTTCCCTTAATTATGCAGCAATATACCTTCATCACCTGCATACGGGGTTTATATCTCTCAGTTGATCCGATACACAAGAACATGCTCTACGTATGTACAATTTCTAAAACGAGGTAAATTATTGACAAACAAGTTGATGAAAGAAGAATTTCAGCAGTCTTGTTTAAAGTCATCATTTCGTAAGTTCTATGATCGATACAATGACCTTGTCAGCAAATACAATTTATCATTGAGTCAAATGCAGACTGGCGTTTTTCAAACTAATTGTTAGGCCATTATTTACACACTGAATTGTCGACGGATTTTCCCGTTATTTCCTGATCATGACAAGAAGAACACGGCGGGTGTGACTGGTCGGCAGGGGATTCTCACTCCTCCATGGCACCTGATCCCACCTCTGATGTTTTGAAGGTCCGTGTTTGCTCTGCTCCTATTTTGTATTGTTTAATGGACTTTTGAGCTTGAATACTGTTCGGTATCTCCATATATTTCATTATAAATATCTGGTTTTATATACATGTATGCGTGGATGTAAAAAGCAATTTCGGGAAGGGGCAAATTCAGTCGAGAGGAGCACAACCAAACGAAAATGTCTTAAAAAGATTAATGAAGCAAAACCATGACGTAGCTTTTTTATTTCCTATCATATAGAGTATTTGTTGGTAAAATTATTAGGCGGAAGGGGGTGGTTCATTGATCCGTCTGGCCTGATATAGTCCAACATATTGCTCTGTCTCTAAAAAACTTCTTTTTTAAAAATCCGTCGGTTTTAGCCAAAATATATGCTGTCGCAAAGTTCACTTAAGACTTAAGACAGGTATATAGTTGTCTTAAGATTAAGATAGATCTTAAGATAATCATAAGATAAGAGAGTTTTGTGAAACAGCTTTGGTTCAATCTTACGATAATTTTCTGTCTTAAGACAGACCTGTTTTGTGAAACGGGCCCCGATCTCCATAGACTACATAGATATTGTCAATGAGGAATTCCAGCATCTTGTAAGGTCAACTTCAGAGTATTTGTATGTAAAATCAGAATATTTATTTTAAAAATAAATTGTAGATGATAAAGGAATTGAATTTTACTCATTATCATTTTCGAATTGATTGACAGAATACACTGAATGCATATTTAAAAGCTTTTAGAGAAGATGTGATTTTATGTCAATTCTCTATAGCATACACATGTTCCATCATAATCATAGATACTTTCGAACAGAGAAACAAAATATGTGTCAAAACATTTTAAGCCATTAAAATAAACTGCAATAAAAACAAAGAATAATGTATCTCTAAATAATGACATTTCAAAACAAAGATGGCCTGGATAAGAATCCTTTCCAGATCGAGTTGGTGAATTGTGTTTAATCTTGTGATGATTGATGAAATATACATGAAATCAAAGTCATATCTAGAATTATTTTTATAACTGAGAAGGAGTCCAGTTATATTTGCATTTTGGTTAATAAAATATAAACATTTTCTATTTTTAAGAAATCCTTTATCATAATGAATACATGTGTTATCTACATGTAGGTCTAATATATTATTCTTACAAAGAATACGAAAGATTAAATAAGAGAAGAAATCGAGTAGTAAAAATATATAAGCAATTCCTAGTTTAAGTTTATTCCAATCAATTTTTGGCCAATTCAATCCATGCTACAGATTTATTTTTAGTTGACAACTACTCAGGGTTTTTTTTTTTTGGACAAAGTTTTACCTGGATTACGTTAAAAACCATGTTATTACATGCTCAATAGCAATTCGGTCTAAAACGCACAATTCAGCAATATATTTTATAATAGTTATGATAAAAAAGGATCTTACCATTTTTTTGCTCTAACAGTGTTTATACATTTGTGAACCTTAGTCTTCATATCTCTGGTTTTAAACAGGCATATTGTCAGGTTTTTTGTACTGGAAAATAGTAATGAAAATTTCAAGAGAATGTGCATGTGCATTGTACAGATATGCATAAACTCTGCATAAAAAGTCAATAAAAATGAGATTAGCTCTTGCTTGACATATAACTGAGTAATTTATTAAACCCTCACTGGGAATATTTATGGTGTAATGTTATCTTTTTATTTTTTGTTTGTTTACCTCTTCAAAGAAGTTTTTTATGTTTTCTTTTAATTCAAATTACGTGCTGCAGAACAAAGTTGCCTAAAAATATGAGTTAAATGTTTTTAATCTTATTGAACAAGCACAGTCGTTGAACATATAAAAAGGAGAGTATTTTGCAGAAACATATTTATTTAGTACATGTAGTTTTAGATTTTTCTGTAACAGGACGTATTCCTAAAGGTTCAGATTTTCTTTATCAATTACAGCAAGAAAAATGAAATTTGAGCAATAGAAATTAGAAAGAGAAGTACAAAAGCAAGAGAGGAAATTTTGAAATTAAGAAACACGAAAATTGAAAGAGAAGATCAATAAAGAGAGGGTGAATTGAAATGTGAGTTAGAGAAACTGAGATAAAAGGGCGAACCCGATTCTTAAATTAGACTAAGAAAAAAGTATCTGATAAGAATTGACATTTTCAGATAAATATGTGATCAAATATTTTTCAAATATTTCAAATATGAAATATCTGCAAGATATTTGGCCTTGAAACTATATGAAGTGGTGTTAGGTGTTTAATAATTAAAAATTGTATGTGTGTGTGAATGTTGAAATGTCCTTTGGGACTATTCAAGTTACGTAGTTGTGGGACGCGTACAAAAAAGCAAAGTTACGGAAATTTAGGACGCATTCATAATAGCAAAGTTGCGTAGTTGTGGGACGCATACATAAAAGCAAAGTTTACTCCAGTAAGGCAGTTGTAGCTTAGTGTATATATAAAGCTGATAATTACAGTTTTTTAATGTTTGTTGACGTCCGCAAGCAGACCCCAGAACCCATCCAGCTGAAAGTGCCATTTCTGTGAGTTCATAATAAAAAATTCGGCACATCGTTTCCAAATTGCTATAATGTTTGAATGGATAAAATTTCAATGTAACTCATTTTTAGTTGAAAAAAAAAACTAAGTTCATGTCACATTTTATTATTATTCTACACACAAATACTCAGAGGTTGATATTAAACGATGCTTGAATTGCTTATTGACAGTATCTTAGCAGTTTTTGGCGACTAGGTTTCCAACAATCTGTTGGAATTCCCATGGGTACTAATTCAGCCCTGTTATTAGCAGACCTGTTTTTGAATTCATATGAAGCAGAATTTATTCAAAAACATCTACATGAAAATTACCTTTAATTCGACATTTAGATATATCGACGAAATTATGAAAAAATCCATTTCATTTCAACCCAAGTTTTTTTTATATATATCCCATTGAACTCAAAATATATTGAAATTAAAGGCACACAGAGTCTGATACATCTGTTTCATATTTGGAAATTTTATTAGATAAAGACACTGTGACAAGTTAATAGCCATTCTCTGTAACCACTTAAACTTTTGTGGCACGCATAGTCACAGATTTTTTTCAGATTTGGCTAGAATTTACCACCTTATAAACTACTCCAAAAAATATTGTTAGATCATATGAATGTTGAGTAGTTACCATGGAAACGGTGTCTAAAGGTGTCGGGAATGTTATTCAATGAAATGCGGCTACTTCAATTCATGTTTCTCACAGAAATAAAAAATATGACATCTGATTTTAAAAGGCATTTAAAAACATTGTTGGTATTCAGTCTATAAATATGAAAAATCTATGATTAAAATAGCAGACATTCATTTAAAAATTGAATTATCTCCCTTTGATAATTGTGAACTCTTTTCACAAATCATTGGACAAAACTGACCGGAAGTTGTTTATATTGTCAACATATATCATGGATTTCAAGTAAAATCATGTGTTTTTTCTGTTTATTTAATGTGCATACAGATTTTAACCTCTGTTTATTTCCTGGATGCAAAAGAGTAATTTTGATGTGTGAACAATGGCGAAATGTACAAGTCTAGACCACATGGTACAAGAACTCAGCTCTGTACACATTCATGATATTGAAGCCTAAGCCTCAAGGTCTTAGGAGTTTCGAAATGGGGATAAAAAGATAAACTTAAGATATCAGAATTATATTGAATTGGTTGTAAGAAGAGGTACAGTGTCTCAGTCAGTGATATATTACAATGAATAACAGCCTGGAAAGCCTAACAACGAATGTGAAAAAAAATTGAATTAGGCCTATAATGTGAGAAGTATGCTTTTGATTTTCCTAAACAATTAAAGTCAAGCTACATTTACATTATCGTACAAAACTGGAAGTTTAAAGTTGCATGGATAAAAAATAGGCTTGGCAACAATAAAGCATAGGTGTATCAAGTTTATATTGAATGATGTGATGTAAGTTGATGCCTGTCATTAACGGGAGGACCATTTGATATGGGGAGGGGTGTGTGTGACAGATTTTAGAAACTAATAATCTGTTCCTGGAACTGTTGAAAACAAATAATCTGTCCTCGACTGACAGGAAAATAAATAATCTATCTTGATAAGTGCTACAACCCCCACCCCCACTCACAGGCACTTGTTTCGGTAATAATTTTTTAACCCATAGTAACCCATGGTATAATAAGTATTATTATTATACTATGGGTTAAAAAAATTATTACCAAAACAAGTGCCTGCGCATCCCCCTCCCACGAAATAGAGTTTGGGTGTATTCCTTCTTTTTTTTTTGGCTCTTCAAACTTTTTTAAGGTGAAACAGAAAATAAATAATCTGTCCTGGATCATCTTGGAAATAAATATTCAGTTCTTCACTACCACGAAAAAAATAATCTGACTTGAAAAAAAAAACGCTCTTTACACCCCAATCCTAAAATTAAAGAACAAATACAAATTGTCTGAATCATTTTTAAAGTTAACGGTTTATAACTTCTGTAGACTAAAATACATTTAGATTGAACATTGTAGCATTAAAATTTATATTAAATCTGTCTAACTATATTTTATTAACAATGAAAACATCAATAAATTTCTGACAAGCTCCCCCCTTTCTACCAAAAGAAAAAAAAAGTCATAAAATTAAACCCCAAAAAATCTATACCTCGCAAATGAGGGCGGGTGGGGTTAATCACTTATGAATGAACCACTCCCTTTAATATTTATAAATAACGCTTCTCAACGTTTTACAAGGAATCCGCATTTTTTTTTTTATTATTTTTATTATTTTTTTTTTACAAATGCCTCTTACCAATTTATGTGGGGTAAGTGCAGCTTTTACATGGTTCCTGGAAAGGGTGGAGTAAGTCCTGGTCATTGGTTACTTTACTATATTCAAATCAACATTTTCAAGGACTAAACTTTAGAAATTATGTTTACATTACACACCATAAGGTGCACGATTCCATCAAGCTTACCAACCAACTCAAATTTAGCAACCGACATAAATTCAAGAAGGCACAAAAATAGATTATCCGAACAGGTCCACCAGATTTTTACAACAGATTATTATTGATTAAATTTTGGGAAATAACAGATCTATTATGTATAAACCCATGCATATTTGGGTTGAAATATTTATCATCAATGTCTCTACGTACAAGTCACTCAATATGGTAAGTGTAGAGGCTTTCAATATTTTGACTTGGCTACATTTTTATCAATAAATGACCTTAAAAAAAATTCGCATAGCATTTTCACAGTATGCATCAAGCTAAAGGTGAGAATGTAATTTATTTACCAGTTTCAGTAAAATAAATTCTGTATACCATATATCCAAGTATCCAAGTATATATAAATGCTATACTAACAAGCTAATTCATAAAATCTATGTCCCCTGCTTAAGGAAAAAAGAAAAGCATGTACGGATCTAGAGGGGCGGTGGGGGTGGGGGATGGGACACTTTCAGAGGAGTGGGAGGGACCATAGGGAGTTATGAGATAAAATTTCTTTGCAAAAGCTTAAAAGCTTCTTGAGATATCGCTCGGAAATGAAAGTTTTACACACAAACAGAATGTATAAATTTTTGACATTGACCTTTTGACCTCGAAATCAATAGGGGTCTTCTACATTTCATAGGGAGTTGTGGTTTAAAATTTCAATGCAAAAACTCAAAGGCTTCTCGAGATATTGCACAAAAATAAAGTGTTTAAACAGACAAAATTTATGAATTTATGACCTTGACCTTTGACCTTAAAATCAGTGGGAGTCTTCCCTAGGCCACAGGGATCTTTTATGCAAAAATTTCATTGCAAAGGCTCAAAGGCTTCTCGAGACATCGGGCCGAAACAAAAGTGTTACAGAAAGACAGACTGACGGACGGTCAGACAGACCCAAATCAATATCCCCCACTTTCAGTGAAAGCGGGGGACAAAAAGGCAAATTTTATATACCACTGTGACCTTGAACTTTGACCTTCTGTCCGTATTTACCAATTCATGTGATGCTTCATGTATTTATTGTCCACAAGAACTGTAATTTTGTTTATTCATGCTGTTTAAAACAAAAGTATGTTAGGACACAGAAAAAAATGTGCTTAGTTTCCTTAAATTTCCATCTAAATCGAGCCATTTTGACCTTGACCTTTGACCTTTTGTCATGAAAATTGATTTTTCTCTTTGTTTTTGCTATTGTGTACCACATAGCTAAATGTGGTTTTAATCCATTTTAAAATATTCAGGTATTTATATGGAAACTGATTGTAGATACCTATTGCCCTTGTCTGTAATTCTTTGAAAAAAAAGCGTAAGTTTGTAACCATGGTAACATGAAAACAAAATATGAATACCAAGTGTTTCTTTGCAGTTTATTTTAGAACTCTATATGGACTTTCAAACCAATGTATTTTTTCCCCCAATTGTCCGCAAATTTTATACCAAGCATTTCGAAAGAGCCTAAAATCTAAAAATTTTCCCCAGAAAAATCCTACCTAAAAACTGGCGATATTTTTTCTAGTAGGTAAAGTTACTCAAATACTAGAAATTATCTAAAGAACTATACAAATGATGTATTTTGGCAAAAAGATGAAGTCATGTAAATAACTTGTTGTATTAAAGATTTTTAATTAGTCAAAAAGGGTAATTTTTCGTCAAACTTTAGCATTTTTTAGGCCATGAAAAATGTATGTTGGTTGCCATGGTAACAATTGACCATAGCAACCATTTTATTATGAATTTTAGTTTCATACATCAATATAGGAATGTGTGCCAAGTTTCATAAAAATCTAAGACCTAGCGTGCCACACTCCCTATATAAGAGTTTAAATGCTTACAGAGAATGGCTATTAACAACTAACAACTAAACCATAGGATAATGGTGACTTCAGCTTTTCTATGGTTACCGTCTCTTATTTATGTGTAGCAATATACCATTATCAAATGTATTTGGAGTATATGTCTCCCAGTTGATTCGATAATCAAGAGCATGTTCTACTTACGAACAATTTTGAAAAAGAGGCAGGCTATTGACAAGTAAGTTAATGATATAATTTAAGGTATCAACATCTCGTTTGAATTCAACAATTCGCAAATTCTATGTATATACAATGACCTTGTCAGCAATTACAATCTATCGTTAGGTCGAATGTTGACTGGCATTAATCATACATACTGTAAGGGCATTATTTTCACACTTAATTGCTCACAGATTTTTCCGTTTACCCAATCAGACATGGAGCACGCGACTAATGGGACCGGTCTACAGGTCTACAGAGAATGCTTACTCCTCCATGGCATCTGATCTCACCTCCGATGCTTTTTTAGTGGTCCGTGTTTGCTCTGCTCACAATCTGTATTGTTTCCATGGATTTTCCAGCTTGATTACTGTTCGTTATCCTCACAATTTATTCATTGTAAACAATTCATCGATGAGACTGTTACGTAACGATTAACATCAAGGTTTAAACCCTGTCAGATCGCCAAGGAAGATAAAATGCGTAAGGATTACATAACTTTATTGGAGTTCTTATATGTTTAGAACGTGTCGTAAAACAAACATGCGAGGTTTTTAAAGAAACTTATCAGTCATTTCCAACCAGAAGGTTTTAATATCAAATCACTTTACTTCCTTTTTAAGATTATTCTTTTAATCTTTAAAAACGCCAGACATCCAATTGCAGAAGTCTGCTGCATATGAAACATAGACTTGACAAGTGCGCACCAAATATATTAAAATGTCAAATTCGTGCTGAGGAAAACCAAAGGCATGTACACAATCATCCATAGATAACTGCAGAAAGAGCAAAACTACTATACATGTACTGTAATAAAAGGCTAATATCAATCTGAAAGCCATTGTAGAAATGTGATCTTATCTAAAAACACCATAAACATACACTTGGTACATGGAAACCGTTTAGAAACTCGACATCAAGCTACAATGTTTTTCAAAAACTTATAAAAATACACGTAGAAATGGCAAGTATCGTTACACAAATAAGCAGAGTGAACATTGGGGGAGAAAAACCTGGACTCAAATATGAGGAAGAAATCGAGAGTTCACGCAGATAAGATCAGAAGAGAAGATGAAAGGGGGCCAAGAATAAAAGAAGCAATTTTCAGCTAGTGGAATCTTTGATATTGTGTCTATTACATTAGAAACTGTTTTAATGCTATAAAAGGGATTGGTGAAAGTTTTGTTAAATTGTTCAGTTGGATGAACTGAAATTTTCGTCTTTTCCCAAAGTTAATGCGAATAAATTCGATGCGAATGCAAAATATGCAATATATATATATATATATATATATATATATATATATATATATATATATATATATATATATATATATATATATATATATATATATATATATATATATATATATATATATGAGTTCGATATAACGAATTGTAAAATTTATTTAAAGTGACAGTACGGCGCGTCTCATCAAAAAACTGACTAGATAAAATTTTCCGACAAGATTTGGAATTTTTTTACTACTCATAAATGTATAAACTTTCAGAAAATTACAACTTTTACAATTAAATAATTTGGATTATTTCATTAAAATTAATAGTTATTCATGGGACGTAAATATATACATCGCAACGTGTTCGGGGTTCCACATTCCATGCTATGCACGCATGCGTAGTTTTCATAAACAAAACAGCATGGTTAGAGAGGGAATCCCGGTAGGCCTGCTACATTGACAAAGTCGACCAAAAAGAAAAAGAAACTGAAAACAGAACTTGAGAAAGCAACTTTCCTGACTAAAATTTAGTTTGGGGATTAATATAATCGCTGGATAAGGAAGAAACGGGAACTCAGCGACACTCACGCAGGGCTCTCGAAGGTTCTATTCGACAGGTTTGTTGATACTTGTTATCATTTCCTAATTTTTCCGTCGCTTTCAAAGAAAAAAAATAGTGTAATCTCAACATAAAAAATACATCTTTGACTTATAAACATTGTTGCCATTTGAAATGCTAATTTTTTTTAACTGTGCAGAAACATATTTTGTTTGACATTTGCCGCGATAACGTATGATTAGTTGGTTTTTCCTTTCTCGGACCCCAATACACTAAACGTAAACATTTGTACTTTTAATTTCTGTTAAATTCGCCTGAATGCAGACTAAAATCTTTTCGATTATTATTTTAGATTATTTTATCAGATAGTTATGATAATTTGTGTTTTTGAAAATTGCTTTCACCTAATATTCATTATAAATGTAAACGCTACAGTGTAGGCACGTGCCGTTTTAGAATTCACGTGGTACAAATAAACAGATCTAAGATTGCTCCAGTTCGTACGACCCTTGATTTTCCGGCAGATTCTAATTACGTTAATTTTGTTTGAGTAGAGAATATTTCTGTTTCTCAAACTGCTTACATCAACTTTATACCTTATTTCTTAATGACATATTGGGTAAATTTGGATGAAAAAGCACATATTTTGTAGCAGTACTGTCGCTTTAAAGGAACTTATTTCGTTTTAACAAATTTAAAAATTCGTTTCAACAAATATAATTCGTTATAACAAATTTTTAAATTCGTTGAAACGAATTTAATTCGTTATAACAAATTTTTGAATTTGTTACAACAAATTCATCAAATTTGTTATAACAGATTCAATTTGTTTTAACGAATTAATTTTTATATTATTATTGTATGTATTACATAAAAAAATCAAATTAAATCAAATTAAATTAACAGCAAAATTACAATGGGTATTTAGCACTCACACACCCAGGTATACATCCATTTACAGTTTAAGTTAATATGGAGGTTGCTTCTTAGTAATCAGCTGATCATAAATTTATTCTATCATATAAACTAAATAACAAAAACCTATTCACATTACATTACATTTGTTCAAAAATATTTTTCCACAAAATCCATTGTTCTTCAAAATAAAACAGTTTTGAGTTGTTAATAGACATACATCTTTCAATATTGTGTTTCATTTTCTAATAGCTTAAAGACCCAATTTTTTTTACCGTACGGTTACCTGAGAAGAAGGAGTGGTCTTATTAGTACAGATGTTATTTACCTGGAGTGTCCTAATACTCAAGATGCCAAAAATTCATATACACATTGCATTATACAAGAAGTCTTTATGGTGATCATACACACGTTTCTTGTCTAATTCTGAGTGAAACAGTGGTGAAATCAAATAATACTTTTGCATGAAATTGATAATCTCAACATTTTTATATTTTTTTTGGATAAAAAAAAATAATGTATAAAGAAATATCCTTTTTTAAAAAAAATTATACAAAAAAATCTCGAGTGAATACTACAAAGCAATCATATCAATAACTTTTTAATTGTCACTAAAAAAAATAATCACAAGGTACATTACACGTGTAAATATTGGAGAAAAAAAATCCATTTCCCTTGATTATATTAAACCATCTAGAAATTATTAATTTCCATGGCCGACACTGGTGCCCATGATGTTCATTTACGATTAAGGAATTTAGAGGAAAATCGAACAATGATTTTGACGTTTCTTCCACTAAAGTAGTACGTGGTGAAGAATTATTGAAAATTTTTGTAATCCAAATTTCTTAAATAAAAATAAATGCGAAGATAGTGCAATTTAAAAATAAACCCCAATCTATTGTACACGAAAAACAATACATGTATTTACGTATGAGTACTTTTTGTGATTTTTTTTAAACATCTGCATTCACAGATAAAACTTGTGATAAAGGAATCTTCATAATTTTCAAACTTAATTCATGTCATCAGTGTCTAATTTCTTCTTTCAATTATTTTATTCCATTTTGTGTTAATTCATTGGAAGGGGGGGGGGGGCTCGCTATCAAATCAAGCGGGGCACATAAAAGAGGTTGTCGCGTGGTCAGGTAATTGCTATCGAAACATCCAATCTCAGAACATCAGGTAGCACAAGTAGCTGGCCTGTCAATCAGATCAGTAGCTATTGTTTTATATATGATTGACAGGCGGTATTGATCTTGAACCAGGTAGATTTGGGGGGGGGGGGGGTTAACGTGAAATTGGTTGTTTAACAAACCAGTAAATATAGGTATTTTTGGTTGTATTAAACATGAAAAATATATATTGTTTTGTATATAGTATCATAAAGTTTTCAATTCTGTTGTCCCTAGTAAGGTATCAACAATCCCCTTTTCAGAAAATGTTCCGCAAATTCTATTCTCTATACGATGACCTTCTTTGCAATTACATATGTCAAGTTTATGGTTGAAGAATTGGCTCAGTGATTCTGGAGATTATTAAATTCACTACAAAAGGTTTTATAGCTTGTTCACGATTTAAATGATTTAAAAATAATTTAAAAATCACATTGCAAGTAAAATTATAAAATTTTCGTTTTAATACCATGCAGCCTTAAATAAAATGTATACATATGTAGATTACCGGTTGCCTTCATACATTAAAAAAAAATAACTGTATCAGTAACTTACTTAGAGAATTTAAACTATGCTTTATCCAGCTGTGGATCTGATGTTAATGGGGTAAACTATCATGGAGCTACATTTCTTTGCATTCAAAATAGCGTTGTATACTGTTGTCAAATACTAAAATATAACAAGTATCTGCTTGAATGTAAGCTAGGCAAATTGGCTATAACGCACACATGACTTACCTTTTTCTTCCTGGCAAAATCATATGTAGATAAAGTATACCCCTAACTGTAGATATCAACTAAATACAGATGTTGTTTAACAGTTTTATATTTCTTATATTATAAGTCAAGGCTAGAAATGTTATCATTGCTGATATAAAAAAAGATGTATATATTTCGGTGGAATCCTCCGTGGAAGCCCAGGTGTCATGAATAGAATAAACTAATTGTGGCCCTCTATTCTTGAGAAGAGTTTTAAAGGTTTCCCCTATAACCCTTTTTGTGGTGCCACCCTAGCCCTGTGAATAATGATTTAAACAGACGTGAATCTACAACTTGTTGCTTCCATATTCATAAAACTTACTGTGGTCAAGCTGGCCTTCGTAAAATCGTAAGATTTTTTATGCCCCGGGATCGAAAGATCCCGGGGGTATATTGTTTTTGTCCTGTCTGTCTGTTTGTCCGTTTGTCTGTTTGTCTGTCTGTCTGTTGTCAACTTTAACCTTGCTATGGCCTTCAACTCAACATTCAGATACATGTATATCGACGACATTTATCGATAGCCGATAGCAAAAGTTATTTCAATTGATATGTCGATTCGAAATATCCCAGTGAACTCAAAATAAAGGACAGCACAGAGTCTGCCACATCTGTTTCATATTTGGATGTTTTACTGACTATAGACGACAAGATCCAACTTAATTTTATGACAAACGAGATGACTTCAGTTTTTCCATCGTCAAGTGTCCCTATTTATGTAACCATCTTCCGCTATCACCTGGATATGGTGTTTATATCTCCCAACTGATTCGATGCTCGGCATGTTTTGGGTACGATCAATTTTTAAATAGAGGTAGATTACTGACTGATAAGTTGATGTTACAGGGATTTCAACAACCTCGTTTATAGTCAGCATTTCCTAAATTCTATGGTCATTATAATGATCTTGTAAGCAAAAATAACCTATCATTAGGTTGTATTGTGACTTACATATTTCATACCAATTGTTAGGCCTTTGTTTTATACTAAATTCAATTACAGAATATTCTGTCTACCGATCAATACATAGGGCTCACGGCGGATGTGACCAGTCGACAGGGGATGCTTACACCTCATAGGCATCTGATCCCACCTCTGATTTCAGGGCTCCATGCATGCTTTCTGTCTTGTTCACAGATTTGTATTGTTGTGGGTATTTCGAGAAAAAAATGTTTTGAGAAAAGTGTTTTATTTTGATTTATGTTAATTTTTTCATCATAAAATGATCCATGAATAAAATGAATTAAATCATATTTATATGAAAGGATTCTCAGGTTGTCTAGATTCAAATTTATTCAAATCGTGAACCATGGGGGAAGGGGGAATGGAGATTAAGTTTTCCATGGGAATACATAGGAGAAATCTTTTTGTTTAAAAAATTCAGATGAAGAACAGCAAAGCCATGATCTGTCATATTTATATGTAAGCATTTACAAGTAGTGTATGTTTAAATTTGTTCAAATCATGACCCCCGGGAGTAGGATCGGGATACTATGGCAATTGAATTTTTACATAGAAATACATAGGAAAATCTGTACAAATCTTCTCAACTTCTCAAGAATAGCAAAGACATGATCAATCATATTTATATGGAAACATCCACAGGTAGTGTATATTCAAGTTTGTTCAAATCATGACCCCCGGGAGTAGGGTGGCACCACAATGGGTGATCAAGTTTTACATAGGAATACGTAGAAAAAAATCCTTAAAAATCTTTTTCCTAAGAACGGCAAAGTTATGATTAGTCATATTTATAAAGAAACAGATAGTATAGATTCAAGTTTGTTCAAATCATGACCCCTGGGGATAGGATAATGCTACAATTGGTGATCAAGTTTTAATGGGAATATATAGGGAAAAGAATTTGCTGATGAAGAATAAAAAGTGGCCATAGTTACTCAGGTGAGCGTTGTGGTCCATGGGCCTCTTTTTACATTTTCAGAACCACTGGTTCGATTTCAACCTTAGCAAAAAGCACATTGGATGAATGGATTGATTGATTGATTGTATGTTGTTTTAAGTCCCATTCGAGAATTTTTCACTCATATAGAGACGTCACCTTATACCGGTGAAGGGCTTCAAATTTTGACCTTTACTCGGCACTCAGGGCCATTGAGCAGTGAGGGATCTTTATCGTGCCAACGCCTGCCGTGACACGGGGCCTCGGGTTTTAAGGTCTCATCCGAAGGACCCCCAACTTTCACTTCAAAGTGACGAGCGCATGGCGAAGGAACAGTTGTTACCCATTTTTTATCGACATAGGTCAGTCGCGTCCGAGATTCGAACTCACGACCTCCCGATCACGGAGCGAGCGCTCTACCGACTGAGCTACCGTGAACGGTATGCATGAATGGAATTTAAATGTGTTCACACAAAGGTCTCACCCCTCTTCAAGGGGATATATTTAAAGAATGGTAAAAATAGGGCGGAAGATCTTTTTTCAGAACCACTGGGTCATAAAATATAAAAGTTACTAGAACTTAGAAGTGTAGTTATATGTGTATATTTTACTTCTTCAAATTATGGCTTCGGTAAAGCTATACATGTATTTAAATTTGTTTAAATCGTGATCCTAAGGGAGAGGCACCATACAAAGTCAATTATTAAAATAGGATTTTTTACAGTAATTTTTCAAATTATGATCATCAAGATTAGAACGGAGACACAGTAAGGAATCAATGTTTTTCATTGAAATATAAGGGAATATTTTTTAACATTTTTTCTCACATACAGCACGGTAAAATTGGTAATTTTAAAAAGGGAGCATCAACATATAGTAAAGACTCAAAGACTGTTTAAAGCATGTCCTCCGATGCAAGGGTGGTGTCACAGTAGGGATTCAACGTTTTACATCGATATTAATTATTATTAATTTTACAAGAAAAAGAAGGCTATTATTTGTAAACTTGGCCTCAAGTCTCAATAGATTGCAAATTTCAGTTATTGAAAATATTGACTTAAAGTTGAAGGCTACAATATGTAAATCTTTCCCTTTGCCTTATTATTCTAATTCTTTACCTTCCAATTCAGCTAAAGAAAGGTTTTCACTTTCAGACATACCGGTAATGCAGATTTGCACAGAAATTGGGACTTATTCAGGGTCTTAAAGGAGAAATCTGTCTACCATCTATACTTTATTAGGATAACAAAAAATATCTTTTCTTAAGCTGCATCAATGGTGACAACATACACTTTTTCTAAGTCATAGAATAAGTTTTCTTTTGCAACTGGTAAACAGCTATAAACAACAATCAAGAACTAATAAAATTGTTAAATGCCCCATTATTAGATTATTAGATTATTAGACACTACCTTACCCTATGATAACCAACGAAAAACCTTAAAATTAATAAATACAGCTAGACCTTTTAAGTTTTTTTTAAAACTATATAAAACTTAAAAACTTCAATTAGCAGATTAAGTTTTCCATGCATCCCTTCACTCTATAATTGCTTTGCAATTTTGCAATTTGAAGAAAAAGGCAAGAAAGAAAAGGATAAATATCTCCATATAACATTTGGTATATAATTAGCCTTTGTCTATTCGTACATTGTTAATTACAATGAGTTCTTTTAACGAATAGGTGGAATCAGACGTATCAAACTCCCTACAGATTTGATTATATATACATGTAAATGAAATTCAGTTTGTTATCATAGTATTAGTTTTATTATCAAAAGAAACTTAATTGCCAAACAATCATTTTTTACAAAAACGCACGACAGCCATAAATTATTCTGTGGTAAAAAAAAAAATGAAAAATTCATAGGTATTTTCTCTGATTGTTATTCCCAAACAGTAAAAATCCTGCCGAACATTTCAGGGCACAAACCCCTGGAAATTCCAGAGGTGGAATCAATGCATAAGAGGAGTAAGCATCCCCTGTCGAATAAGTTGGGAGACATAAACACCATATGCAGGTGATAGTGGAATATTACTACAGAAAATTGACTAAAGGAAAGCTGAAGTCATCTCGTATGTCATACAATTTAGTTGTTAGTTGGCAATTTAGTTGTTTATTGTCTATAGTCAGTAAAACATCCAAAATGAAACAAATGTGGTAGACTTTGTGGTGTCTTTTATTTCAAGTTCGCTGGGATATATCGAGTCGACATAATATGAATAGAAGTAACTATTGTTGATTGATAAAACTTCATATAAACAAAAATGAACATTTAAACTGAAATTTTGTACAGATTGTTGTACGATCAGCCACTACACTAAGCTATTCTGTTTTAGGGTGCTAACACTATTACTGCTAGTGTAAAAGTCTTTAAAAAGTCTTTTTGAATTAACTTTGAGGTTGGTATTCTTATATATCACTTATATGCTTTTGATTTTGGTCGTTTTTTGGCTGACATATATTTCATTTTTACGAAATCTGACTTCGGAATGTTCCGTCTACCAGCTCAATACAGAAGGCTCACGGCGGGTTTGACCGGTCGATAGGGGATTCTTGCTGCTCCTAGGCACCTGATCCTACCTCTGGAATTTGTAGGGCCCTGTTTCCATATATATATTGTTTGTATATTGTTTTAGATCAATCGCTATTCGTTATCTTCATACACCTTTTTCATTAGAATATGTAGATTGTTAGACCATCAAAGGTGTGGTATGCTTTTGGTTATTCTAGACAAAATTGGGGTCCAATCTTAATTAGGTTATCTACAAGAGGATAACTGGAGGCAGGGCAAAGACGGCATGAGATGGTGACATCTCCACAAAATAGAATTAATGTTAAAGTATGAAGATCCCCACAATTTTTGGTGCAGAATCTACATTCCGATGCCATTGGTCATATTCCACCATGTGTTTTGCGTCATAACTTAATTAATTTTTTCGATTAACTATCTGTACGTTACCAAATACCAATATCATTTTGTTTACAGATATTGCTTAGATTGAATTGGCTTCATGCTGGAGACAATCATTCTCTCAATAAAGCAAGGATTTTAGTTAATAGCTATGTTGCTACGAAACTTTTGGCACATCATGGGGGGTAAATTCGCTACCCAGAATTCACTTTGGTTGATCATAGCTTATTTCAGAAGGATGGGGTGCAATTATCAGAACAAGGCATATCGAATCTTTATTGAAACTTTGCAAAAGGCTTTGCAGAATTTTATTTTGTTGATGTGGGAGTTAATCCTGTTGAAAAAAAGTGAATGGTCATGGCACACTATTTCGCTGATTTAGTAATGTAAATAACATAATAGATGATTGCAATAAGGTTCTGTTTTTAGTCATTACCTACAATGAACAATCTCGTCAATCCAGTAGACAAAATTATTTGTGAACAGTGCAAAAACATGACCACTGGAAGAACCAGAGGTGGGATCAGGTGCCTAGGAGGAGTAAGTATACCTTATTGACAGGTCACACCGGCCGTGGGCACTATGTATTGATCGTGATTTTTCACGAGGTTGTTGAAATCCTTGTAACATCAACTTATCTGTCACTGCTTGTCTCTGTTTAAAAATTTATCGTACTCAGAGCATGCTCTTGTGTATCGGATCAGTTGGGAGAGGCTAATACCACATGCAGATGATGCAGAAATCTTACTACATATGACGATGGAAAAGCTGAAGTCATCCCGTTTGTCATACAGTTTATAGTTATTAGTTAGCCATTACCGTCATGGTCAGTAAAACATTCAAATATGAAACAGTTAGTGGACTACTTTATAGTGTCTTTTATTTCAAGTTCACTGGGATATATCGAGTCGACATATGAATGAATGTAACAATTGTTTAGTGACGAAACGTCGTCTATTTATCTAAATGTCGAGTTCAAGACCACACCAACAGTTTTCTTCTTCGCATGTAGAGGTTTTTGAATAAAGGAAGATAAAAACAGGTCGGCTAATAAAAAAGCACGATTAGTGCCTATCGAAATTCCAACAGATTGTTGGACGACCTGGTTTCCAAAGACTTCATAGATATTGGCAATGAGGAATTCTAGCATCTTTTTATATCAAGTTCAGAGTACTTGTGTGGAATCAGAATGATTTTTCCAAAGTAATTTTGTAAATGACCAATCACAAGATATGAAAATTAACGAGTTTTATTTTTATTAAGGAAAAAGTTGTCTATGATGTCAAAAAGCCCGGCAGGCTCTTTAATTAATCGTGAAGAATGGTTTTCATACATTTTGATGCTATTGATATTTGAAAAGTTTTGAAATTTAAATTTTCCAAATGTTCTTTAGAAATTTTTAAGAATCTATATTTAATTTACACCACTTCTTGAATACATGTTGTAACACAATACGTCTGAAGTTTCTCCTCCACCGCACATTTTGGTGAGGACTAAGGATAGGGGCTTGGTAGTTACTGGACCCTGCAATATAGGGATGTCAACGAATAGTCGACTATTCGACTATCAGTCGAATGGACCGACGATCGAATAACGAAACGACATTCGAATAAATAAATTCAATAAAAGAGTGATAAATAGATGGAATTCTCATGCTAAAATTGAGAAACCGTCTTTCCTCAGACATAGTCGATAAGATAATTTTCCTCATTAAAAACTGTTGACTTTACATGTAGAAAGTACAGTAATTAGAAATGTTTCACTTCCGCGAGAATTATTTGTCAATTAATGTGTTGTTTTTGTAATAAAATTATCTCACTATACTGCGCTTTCTTTGTAAAATTATTAATTGGACTTGATCTCATAACATGTACCCGTTATAGCCGTGACATGTTTGGACACTACGATAATTATTATCAAATAAATATTCTTTTACATATTTTGAAGTACGAAAGCCTATTAGGATCAAACTACGGTAAAAAAAAATTTAAAAGGCGTTATAACGCCTTTTGAAAAGGCGTTATTACGCCTTTCTAAAAGGCGTTATTACGTCTTTCCAAAAGGCGTTATAACGCTTTTCTAAAAGGCGTTATTACGCCTTTCCAAAAGGCGTTATAACGCGAAAAAAGGCGTAAACGCGTAATAACGCCTTTTTTCGCGTTATAACGCCTTTTGGAAAGGCGTAATTACGCCTTTATTTGCGTTATTACGCCTTTTTTCGCGTTATAACGCCTTTTGAAAAGGCGTTATAACGCCTTTTAAATTTTTTTTTACCGTAGTTTGATCCTAATAGGCTTTCGTATTAAAGACATTTTGATAGTTGGTACAAAAAGTATATTGTGTGTGCCCCCCCCCCCCCTCATTTTAATAAGCTTTAAAAAAATTTATATCACTGTCATTTTTTTATGCTTCCTAAAAAAACCGACTTTACAGACCTATTTATGAACATGATTGACGGGGAAATCATGTATTTTGGCCGATATATCTTTGTTTATGTATTTTTGCCGTTTGAAGGGGGTAGAAATGTTAATTTTATTTATTCAAGTTCATCTATCGCCACTATGGTGGTAAACACACATTGTCCATGTGGCGCAATCTTTAAATAGAGTTATATTTCATTTGTTACCAGGGCTAATTACAACTTTCAATAAGTGTGACTCTCAGTTTGCTTATTTTGTCAGACTGGATGAATCTTTTGCAATGTATGATTTGGCAGTATGTTGTCTAACAGTTTCATTTGTATATTTGCCTGTTTAGGTTCATTAGCCTATTTCACGTGTATTTCATATATTTCCATTTACGTGGTATTTGCCATTTGGTCTGCCAAAATCAACAGTGGCTGTCAGCTATCATCCGCAACTGTACTCGGCAATGCTGGTACCGGACATCCATGACTGTACCTGCTCACTAATATCAAAAACGGAATGTCAGAGCAAGACTTTCCGGATTGTTCAACGTATTAAACTGTATATATGTTGTTAATTAAGTATGGATTGTTTTTTTTAATGAAACATACGAAATGTGTTAATAATTAATCTACTTTATGGAAGGCTGTAATCGCCAAAACGGTAACGATAACTAGCTTAGTGAATATATCGCGGAAAATATATTTGTAAGCTTGACTATGCCTAAATCCATTGCATAGATCGCTATTATCTCTAAAAAGTAACATTTACTACAGCGTACATTTTGTATATCTATGACTGTATACCTGTGCCTGATATACAACATCTGCGACTGTACCTGTGCCGTATATACACACTACCACTGACTCAACCCGCGCTTGATTAACTTAACCCGCGCTTGATTAATAACATCCACAACAAAAAATTCTGTGGATTTTCTCCGATTTAGATTTAGACTGAATTCAATCAAAGCGCAATTAACGCTAATCTTTATATTACCCATGACAGTGATACCGAGACAAACGATGTCGGCAGTGATTAGGGAAGGATCCAAAACTTTTACAGATTTAAATTTAAAGCTTTATGTTCAGAGTACAATATGAGCCAGGTCTTTAATTTTTTTTTTGGGGGGGGGGGGGCGGCTGGGGGCATGATTTCAATATCCTACATGCTCAATAACAATGATGAATTTAAAATGAAACATGCTAGTATAATTATAGAAAATATACGAGTAAACAATAAACAAAGTAAAATAAAAAAGGAAATTAAAATAATTGGAATTAATTTGTAATCTTTAATTTTATGTTAGAAAGTATAAGTACGTCACAATATTATTAATTTCACCCATTTCATTGATCACGCAAGAGGTGTCAATGAAAAGCACAGGTTTTTTCCCATAAATATATGTCTTACGATATTTACGAGTGGAATGGGCTGATCCACCCGTTTTCAATGTGTTATATATAAACATCTCAAGTGCACCCCAGGAAGTAGCATCCTATGCCCTGAAGAAGAATAGTTCCTGACAAAAAAAATTATTTATTTACAAAGTACATAAAATTTACTAGGCACAGGTATCAAAGTTGTAAAAATAGGCTGGAATACCCCCCCCCCCCCCAAAAAAAAAAAAAAATTCTCAAAAGAAATAAAAATTAATTTCATATGCATGAAACAATTAACATCTTGACTGGTCGATAACCTTGGTGTGATACCTGGAATATGTAGGGTATGGTATTAAAATAATTGCTCATATTAAAGGAAATTAATCCTATAATTATCGATAACATCCGAAGAAAATATTTGTATAAGTAAATATTTTTATTAGATCCACCTCTCTAAGATTCTGCTGTACTGTCCAGACAACTCTAGAAATTTTACACCATGACTGTACCGGTGCCTGATTGACAACATCCACGACTGTACCTGTCCAGTACACACACTTTATTCTACATCCATGACTGTACCAGTGCTTATAAACAACATCCATGACTGTACCCATGCCTTATAAACAACATCCACGACTGTACCTGTGCCTTATAAACAACATCCCTGACTGTACCTGTGCCTTATAAACAACATCCCTGACTGTACCTGTGCCTTATAAACAACATCCATGACTGTACCTGTCCAGTACACACACTTTATTTTACATCCATGACTGTACCTGTACCTTATAAACAACATCTTTGACTGTATCTGTGCCTTATAAACAACATCCACGACTGTACCTGTACCTTATAAACAACATCCATGACTGTACCTGTGCCTTATAAACAACATCCACGACTGTACCTGTCCAGTACACACACTTTATTCTACATCCCTGACTGTACCTGTACTTATAAACAACATCCACGACTGTACCTGCCCAGTACATACACTTTATTCTACATCCCTCACTGTACCTGTGTCTTATAAACAACATCCACGACTGTACCTGTCCAGTACACACACTTTATTCTACATCCATGACTGTACCTGTGCTTATAAACAACATCCATGACTGTACCTGTCCAGTACACACACTTTATTCTACATCCATGACTGTACCTGTGCATTATAAACAACATCCATGACTGTACCTGTCCAGTACGAACACTTTATTCTACATCCATGACTGTACCTGTGCCTTATAAACAACATCCACGACTGTACCTGTGCAGTATACACATCTTACTCTACATCCATGACTGTACCTGTGCGTTGTAAACAACATCCATGACTGTACCTGTCCAGTACACACACTTTATATTACATCCATGACTGTACCTGTGTCTTATAAACAACATCCACGACTGTACCTGTCCAGTACACACACTTTATTCTACATCCCTGACTGTACCTGTGCCTTATAAACAACATCCACGACTGTACCTGTCCAGTACACACACTTTATTCTACATCCCTGACTGTACCTGTGTCTTATAAACAACATCCACGACTATACCTGTCCTGTACACACACTTTATTTTACATCCATGACTGTACCTGTGCTTATAAACAACATCCATGAGTGTACCTGTCCAGTACACACACTTTATTCTACATCCATGACTGTACCTGTGCATTATAAACAACATCCATGACTGTACGTACCTGTCCAGTACACACACTTTATTCTACATCCATGACTGTACCTGTGCATTATAAACAACATCCATGACTGTACGTACCTGTCCAGTACACACACTTTATTCTACATCCATGACTGTACCTGTGCTTATAAACAACATCCCTGACTGTACCCATGCCTTATAAACAACATCCCTGACTGTACCTGTGCCTTATAAACAACATCCATGACTGTACCTGTCCAGTACACACACTTTATTTTACATCTCTGACTGTACCTGTGCCTTATAAACAACATCCATGACTGTACCTGTGCCTCATAAACAACGTCCATGACTGTACCTGTCCAGTACACACACTTTATTCTACATCCATGACTGTACCTGTGCATTATAAACAACATCCATGACTGTACCTGTCCAGTACACACACTTTATTCTACATCCATGACTGTACCTGTGCCTTATATACAACATCCACGACTGTACCTGTGCAGTATACACATCTTACTCTACATCCATGACTGTACCTGTGCGTTGTAAACAACATCCATGACTGTACCTGTCCAGTACACACACTTTATTCTACATCCCTCACTGTACCTGTGTCTTATAAACAACATCCACGACTGTACCTGTCCAGTACACATACTTTATTCTACATCCATGACTGTACCTGTGCTTATAAACAACATCCACGACTGTACCTGTCCAGTACACACACTTTATTCTACATCCCTGACTGTACCTGTGTCTTATAAACAACATCCACGACTGTACCTGTCCAGTACACACACTTTATTCTACATCCATGACTGTACTTGTGCTTATAAACAACATCCATGACTGTACCTGTCCAGTACACACACTTTATTCTACATCCCTCACTGTACCTGTGTCTTATAAACAACATCCACGACTGTACCTGTCCAGTACACACACTTTATTCTACTTCCATGACTGCAACTTTGCGTTATTAACAACATCCAAGAAAAGTTACTCAAGGCTCTACTAAAAGTTTGTTCTTTTGTCGTTTGTGACCCGAACACCCACCCCCAATGCAACCCCCACCCCGTCAAAAAAAATTGAATCATATATGCCTGCAAGAAAGCTTGGGATTTAGTCTTTTTTTTTAAGAGGAAATACTCCTTCTTTCGATATACTCCATCCTCGCCTTCACAACTTCTGCCAAGTTTTATTATTATTGTAGAAGAGTTTATAGGTAATGGATTAATTATTTTAAAACCATTGTCAAAAAGTTAACTGCTCATTTAAAACTCTTCTCATAAAGAGGGGGAAGGGTTAGACAATTTTACAAATTGAAATCGGGTTTTAAACATAACAAGTGATCCAGATTTTCAAATACTCATGGAAATGGATAAATAACCATCAAATCTCTCCGTATGTTTAACTTATGTAAAAGTCAACTGACATATTAGATTCATTGGCAATAAAATGACTATTTTTGCTGCTTTTAATATGTAAATATATGTTCTACACCCTCATACCCCCCCCCCCTCCCCAACAACCCACTCCCCTGAAACAAGAAACAATTGGTATAAATTTGAATTTCTGAAATAACAATTCATAATACTTTAAAAGGAATTGTCGTTTCAGTGAAGGGGGGGGGGGGTAAAAATATTTTCCGTTGATTTCTATAGAGATGAAGTTTTACCAAAATTATAGACTTATCTCTCTTTGTTTTCCCAAGTAAGTTATGTTTTTTGATAAAATTCACATAAATATTCGGTATATGAATATGAAAAAATCATTCGAATATGTCAACTTTCTAAATTAACTCTGCGATAGGTGGCAGAATTTTACTATCATTCTTGCTATCATATGGTTTATTCAAGCATGCGTATTAGAGCTATTGAGACAAGCTTTCTGCATTAACAATACTAGTCCACTACCGGCAAGTGTAATCTGGTTCCCATTAAAAATTGAAAATGCTGTAATTCTGTCAAAAAATCATTGAAGCGGAACATAATGCAAACTTGATCTGTGACTCATCAAGATACACTCATATACCAAAAATCAACTCAATATCTGCAAACGTTTGGGAAAAAAGTGTGGAAAACCCTTAAAAATTAAAAAAGATTGTAATTCCCTCAAAAATCAATGAAGCAGAACGAAATAAAAAACTTGATCTGTAACTCATCAACACACACTAACATACCAAAATCAGCTTAATATTTGCAAGCGTTTAGAAAAAAGTGCGGAAAACCAAGTGGGACAGAGTGACAGAGGGACAGCTAGGCGGACAGTTTGACAGACAGACGGACGGACAGACTCAGAGGAAACCTATCGTCCCCTCCGGTTTCAACTTATTTTATTAGTCCCCTACCGGTGAAGCCGGAGGGGACTATAGGTTTCCTCTGAGTCTGTCCGTCCGTCTGTCGGTCTGTCCCACTTGGTTTTCCGCACTTTTTTTCTAAACGCTTGCAGATATTGATGAGCTGATTTTTGGCATGTGAGTGTATCTTGATGAGTTACAGATCAAGTTTGCATTTCTTTCCGCTTCAGTGCTTTTTGACGGAATTACGACCTTTTCATTTTTTCGGGGTTTTCCGCATTTTTTTCTAAACGTTTGCAGATATTGAGCTGATTTTTGGTATGTGACTTTACCTTGATGAGTTATAGATGAAGTTTGCATTTCGTTCCGCTTCATTGATTTTTGACGGAATTATGGCATTTTCAATTTTTAACGGGAACCAGATTACACTTGCCGGTAGGGGACTAGTATTGCTAATACAATACTCTCATAATGCTTGTTCTTATTGAAAGGGCAGATTACTCTATTTGCATAAATGTACCACAAAATTAGAACTCTTTAGTGTGCAGTGTATAGAGGGCTCTTAAGCACATGAAAAAAAGTCCAACTTTTTCCTCATTTTCCCCTCCTGTTTATGTCATGTTTCATCATTGGGTTATTATACCCCCGCTCCGAAGGACAGGGGGTATACTGTTTTACCCTTGTGTGTCTGTCTGTCTGTCCGTCTGTCTGGTCTGTCCGTCTGTCTGTGTGTCAGTCTGTCTGCCTGTCCGTAACAAAATTTTCGTCACAGTTTTCTCAGCAACTACTCATCGCAGATGCTTGAAATTTTAGCACACTCTTTATTTAGGCATGCCATATTGTGGGATTCATTTTTGTACGAATCTGATGTCAACTTCTTGTTCATTCTTGTCTCTGTCCATAACTGAACTTGTGTACATTCACGTCAAAGCGGGGGTATTACTAGTGAGCATTGGCTCACAGACTTCTTGTTTTTAAATTCTTTTGAATGCCATTTAAACATTGAATTGTGAAGTGTAGATACATGTAGTATTACATGTACTGCAATAATTATTTTCGATAGGTCTTTCTTTGTTAACACGATAAAATGCACTATTCCATCCTAAAATGTTTTCAACTATGAAAACATTTTTACACCTTCTTCTGTGCCAACCCCAAAGTTGCGGGGTATTATTATCATAGTTTACAACTAATTATACGTCAAACGTATACGACAAATGTTTATTAAAATTAATTAAAATTAATAATAGTAATTGGCTATATGTTGACTTATAGCTTTGAGTTTTCCACCTGTACATTGATGATTAATTGTGTCTCGAACTTGATTCTAATTGATTTTCATGGTCAAATTTTAGGAGTCAAGTACACACTTAAAGATCAAAATTTGTGAGTGAAAGAAAATTGTTTAAATATTGTTGTTTTTTATGGTAGGATGGTCCAAATACAGTATACAATACGTACCTCTTAAACCCTGAGAAGTTTATTGTGTGTAAATCTTGATTATAAGGCATAGGTACAGTCATAGATGTAGTGTGTGTCATACGCAGGTAGTTGTGGATGTTGTTTATAAGGCACAGGTACAGTCATGGATCTAGAATAAAGTGTGTGTACTGGACAGGTACAGTCATGGATGTTGTTTATAAGCACAGGCACAGTCATGGATGTAGAATAAAGTGTGTGTACTGGACAGGTACAGTCGTGGATGTTGTTTATAAGGCACAGGTACAGTCGGGGATGTAGAATAAAGTATGTATATATGCACAGGTACAGTCGTGGATGTTGTTTATAAGGCACAGGTACAGTTATGGATGTAGAATAAAGTGTGTGTACTGAGCAGGTACAGTCGTGGATGTTGTTTATAAGGGACAGGTACAGTCAGGGATGTAGAATAAAGTGTGTGTACTGGACAGGTACAGTCGTGGATGTTGTTTATAAGGCACAGGTACAGTCAGGGATGTAGAATAAAGTGTGTGTACTGGACAGGTACAGTCGTGGATGTTGTTTATAATGCACAGGTACAGTCATGGAACTAGAATAAAGTGTGTGTACTGGACAGATACAGTCGTGGATGTTATTTATAAGGCACAGGTACAGTCATGGATCTAGAATAAAGTGTGTGTACTGGACAGGTACAGTCGTGGATGTTGTTTATAAGGCACAGGTACAGTCAGGGATGTAGAATAAAGTGTGTATACTGCACAGTTGCAGTCGTGGATGTTGTTTATAAGGCACAGGTACAGTCAGGGATGTAGAGTTAGATGTGCATACTGAACAGGTACAGTCATGGATGTTGTTTATAAGGCACAGGTACAGTCATGGATGTAGAATAAAGTGCGTGTACTGGACAGGTACAGCCATGGATGTTGTTTATAAGCACCTGACAGGCACAGTAATGGATGTAGAATAAAGTGTGTGTACTGGACAGATACAGTCGTGAATGTTGTTTATAAGGCACAGGTACAGTCATGGATCTAGAATAAAGTGTGTGTACTGGACAGGTACAGTCATGGATGTTGTTTATAAGCACCTGACAGGCACAGTAATGGATGTAGAATAAAGTGTGTGTACTGGACAGGTACAGTCGTGGATGTTGTCAATCAGACACCGGTACAGTCATGGTGTAAAATTTCTAGAGTTGTCAGGACAGGTACAGTTGTGGATGT
Source organism: Saccostrea echinata (assembly GCF_033153115.1). Lineage (NCBI taxonomy): Eukaryota > Metazoa > Mollusca > Bivalvia > Ostreida > Ostreidae > Saccostrea > Saccostrea echinata. Next base: position 12,843,669 of record NW_026889757.1, on the reverse strand, counting down.
TGCATCCCAAGAAATTCCTTACGATTTTCTTTGAGCTGAACACAATAAAGGTGCTATTAACGCTATTCACCGATATTCCCTATAGATTGATTCCAGAAAATTGATTGCAGAATCTTAGAGAGGCGGATCTAATAAGAATATTAACTTATACAAATATTTTCTTCGGATGTTATCAATAATTATAGCATTAATTTCCTTTAATATGAGCAATTATTTTAATACCATACCCTGCATATTTCAGGTATCACGCCACGGTTATCGACCAGTCAAGATGTTAATTGTTCCATGCACATAAAATTAACTTTTATTTCTTTTGAGAATTTTTTTTTTTTTTTTTTTTTTGCGGGGGGGGGGGGGGGGTCTTCCAGCCTATTTTTACACTTTAGATAGCTGTGCCTAGTAAATTTTATGTACTTTGTAAATAAATAATTTTTTTTGGTCAGGAACTATTCTTTTTCAGGGCATAGGAGGCTACTTCCTGGGGTGCACTTGAGATGTTTATATATAACACATTGAAAACGGGTGGATCAGCCCATTCCACCCGTATATATCGTAAGACATACAAATGTATATTTATGGGGAAAAAAACCTGTGCTTTTCATTGACACCACTTGCGTGATCAATGAAATGGGTGAAATTAATAATATTGTGACGTACTTATACTTTCTAACATAAAATTAAGGATTACAAATTAATTCCAATATGTATTTTAATTTCCTTTTTTATTTTACTTTGTTTATTGTTTACTCGTATATTTTCTATAAGTATACTAGCATGTTTCATTTTAAATTTATCATTATTATTGAGCATGTAGGATATTGAAATCATGCCCCCAGCCCCCCCCCCCCCCCCCCGAAAAAAAAAAAATTAAAGACCAGTGGCCTTTTTCACAAAAAATCTTATGACTAAGACAAAAATTTTCCCATACCTCAACAAGTATCTAAGCTGTAGTAGGACATCAAAAAATCTTATATTTCTATTACATTAACTTACTTAGTAAAAATATTTAAGAAAAAAATGAATATATTTATTAAACAAAAAATTACAGAAATGTCAAATTTTCATCTTAGTCGTAAGATTTTTTGTGAAAAGGGCCACTGGCTCATATTGTACTCTGAACATAAAGCTTTAAATTCAAATCTGTAAAAGTTTTGGATCCTTCCCTAATCACTGCTGACATCGTTTGTCTCGGTATCACTGTCATGGGTAATATAAAGATTAGCGTTAATTGCGCTTTGATTGAATTCAGTCTAAATTTAAATCGGAGAAAATCCACAGAATTTTTTGTCGTGGATGTTATTAATCAAGCGCGGGTTGAGTCAGTGGTAGTGTGTATGTACGGCACAGGTACAGTCGCAGATGGTGTATATCAGGCACAGGTATACAGTCATAGATATACAAAATTTAGGCATAGTCAAGTTTACATATATTTTCCGCGATATATTCACTAAGCCAGTTATCGTTACCGTTTTGGCGATTACAGCCTTCCATAAAGTAGATTTATTTAAAATCAGAAATTTTCTTTCCTCCATATTAACACATTTCGTATTTTTCATTAAAAAACAATCCATACTTAATTAAAAACATATAGTTTAATATGTTGAACAATCCGGAAAATCTTGCTCTGACATTCCGTTTTTGATATTAGTGAGCAGGTACAGTCATGGATGTCCGGTACCAGCACTGCCGAGTACAGTTGCGGATGTTAGCTGACAGACCCCACTCGCCAAAATCGTCCAATGCATGATGTACGATTGTAGCCATAAATAATTGTAATTGCTGATAACTTAAAAAAATAATTGTAGCGCGGCCATGGCCATTATTCGCCTTTAAACAATAAACGAATACATGTAGATCTGTGTGGTATTCTCTAGTAATATACATGTATTTAGCGACTGTTTTCACGAGGGGAAAACCGTATAGTTTTAATGAACATATTTTTTATAATTTTTAACGAAATTTCTTGCGATGGCTATGTCATATTTTAAAAGGAAAACTTTGTTATTAATACATATGCATTTGTGGGATATAGTTTCTATGATGTTCTAAATCTTAGTGTATCAAAATATCAAAGAACAATAAATAAAAAATAACTGCATATACAGTATTTCTTTTAAAAGGAGATGGGTGAACATGACGAGCGATAAGCCTATAGTGTGACAAACATGAAGATGAAAAATTAAATTTCAATTATATCAAAATTTTCCTTGATATTTCGTCTAACATTAAAATATACTTTATTGAAAATCTCTACAATTTGCAAAAATCCCTCAAAGATTGAAATTATTTGCCTGTGAAATATTAGACACACACTAAAGCGGGCAAAAAGAGTCATTTTCTCATACTATAATACTATTTTTCGATATGAGTGGGTCTTCGCTCCACCTTTTTGAAAGTTAATCCTCAAAGTTTGCATAAAAATATACATTTTTTGCTTACGAAAAATATGGGTCACATCGCTCACCTAAGAACGTTGGCTAAAGTAAACAAGAGGTCAATGGGTCACATCGCTCGCCTAAGAACTTTGCCTGGGAAAAAGCAGAAATCAGTTCAGTATTGGAAAAAAAGGGGGGGGGCGATTTGAACAAACTTGAATCTACACTACCCGAGGATGCTTCCATATTTCTTTGACTAATCATGGCTTTTAGTGGATTTTTCATGATTTTTTCCCTGTGTGGTTGATCTTCTATTGTGCCCTTGCCCTACCCCTGCCCAGGACATGATTTGAACACACTTGAATTTACACAACCTGAGGATGCTTCTAAATCAATATGACTGGCTTTGCTCTTTTTGAGAAGAAATTTTTTTTATTGAAACATCCTTAAAGTTTACATTCCTTTGTATAACTTTTATCGCCTGTTGTGGCCCCTCTCTACTCCTGGGGGATCGTGATTTGAACAAATTTGAATCTAGATTTCCTGAGGATATTTCTTTATTAATATACATGTATAAGACTAATCATGGCTTTGTTGTTCTTGAGAAGAAGATTTTTAAAGGGTGTTCCTATCACGTACATGTATCCCTGTGAAAAACTTAATCGCCATTGTGGCTCCACCCTAACTCCGGGGGTCACAATTTAAACAAATTTGAATCTACACTTTACCTGAGGATGCTTCCATATAAATATGACCAATCATGGCTTTGCTGTTCTTGAGAGGAAGATTTTTACAGATTTTTCTTATGTATTCCTATGTAAAAATTTGATCACCCATTGTGGCCCCCAGGGTCATGATTTGAACAAATTTGAATCTACACTACCTGTGGATGATTCCACATAAGTTTCATATTTTCTAGCCCGGTGGTTTTTGAGAAGAAGATTTTTGAAAGATACCGCCAATTTCACTAATTCTTAATTATATCCCCTTGAAAGAGGAGAGAGTTCCTTCATTTGAACAAGCTTAAATCGCAGTGGCGGATTCATAGTTTGGCGCACCCGGCGCGCACCCCCCTAAAACTGTCAAAGTTAGCGTAAATCATAGTTTCGTCTAGAAAATGTAAAAATGCCTACCCGGTAGACCTCATTTCTACCCTACAAAATCTTTAGAATCCAGGAGCTTCTGGGGGCCTCAAGGCGGCCCCCAGACCCCCTGCATACTTTTTGCGCCCCCCTAACTTCAATTCTTGGATCCCCTTCACCCAAGGATGCTTTGTAGCAAGTTTGGCTGAAATTGACCCAGTGGCTCTAGAGAAGAAGTCAAAAATATGAAAAGTTGGACAGGCGGACTACAGACAAAATGTGATCAGAAAAGCTCATTCGAGCTTTCAGCTCAGATGAACTAAAATTATTCTTGTTCCCTCCATTTGTTCCCTAGCAAAATCAACGGATATGTCTTTTCCTTCCTTGTCAACAATCCTTTAGAATAGAACCATTTACCAATTTATCTTTACATCTACTGACTATTTTCTTCCTTATTCCTTATGAAAACTGGTCGCTATGAATGGTTCGCAAGCCCATAGAAAACGGGGGGTGGGGGGGGGGGTGAGGGGGGGCAATGATTTTGCCAGTATATACTTTACTATAGAAAACAAAGCTAATTCACAGTTGTGCTTACTGCTTGAACTTTTTACTCCAGTGAGAAGCATAGGTCCTGAACTACACTAGAAAACAAAGCTAATTGACCCCCCCCCCCCCACCACCACCACCATTAATAATGTCATATTTTTGTTTGTCAAAGATTTCCGTCAGGTTATGCATGCCCCCGGCGCCCCCCCCCCCCCCATCCCTAAACCAAATTGAAATTGAGTGTATGGGAGGGGGGGTGATTTGAACATCGAAAACTAGCTGACGAAGAACTGGTATACACATGATGTTAAATACTTTTCAAATTGTTTAGAAATTGTTCCATTCTATATAAGTTCTTTCGTTTACATATCGTCAAACAAAATTACTTTTTTGTAGAGAGAAAATGCACATTCAGTAATGGACGTTTTGAGGAAAGTTTGACCAAAATTTCACTTAGGCTTTGGATTTTACAGTTTGGTAATCTTTCTTGAGGTTTTTCTCATCAAATATTAAGTTTACAATACAAAAATTCACAATTGTTTTATCCTTTTTATTCTACTGTATTACTAACAAAAGGCTTTTTTCCGTGGTGGGGGTTCATTTTTCCTTCTTAATGTATTATGTATTGAAAATGATCGAATTTGAGGCTATAAAAGATATGAACAAAAGTTTTTATTATTTTTTCCCCAAATACTAGTATGTCTCAGAAGTGAAATTAGGTTGGGCTAGTCTCATCCTCTTTTTATGATTGACTGATTATGATAATAATATTGATCTCATCCCCACCAACATTAGTGGCGGATCCAGAAATTTCAAAACGGGGGGTTGTGGTTGTAGAACGAGGTTTTTGACCAAAAAAAATAAAAAAATAAAAAAAATCCTCTAAACTCGAAAATTCTATTTCCTTGGGGGGGGGGGGGGGGGCTTTGAACAACCCGCCGCGGAATATTCAGGAAGCAAATGGGCTTATAAGGCACGCACGCTAGCAGCAGCAGTTTCTCTCTTCTTGCAAATGCGATCACGTGAATTTTGAGAAAATATACAGTTGGGTCTAGCAAAACTGGTATCGCTGTGAAATAAAGGCCTCTATGTAATAAATGATTTGAATCAGTTAATGCTAGGCCTACCGGCAATGCAACGTGTCCATGCGATATTGATGAAAGAATATCGTAAAACTTTTAAAGCACCTTTCGATGGGCCTCAAACCACCTTGACAACATTTGACCTTGGCATTGCCGATCAGTTGTACACACGAGAGAGCCATGGCTTCAGTATTTGGGGATATTGAGATCGCACCGCCAATCGAAGTGTTTAATTTAACAGCACAGTACAATGAAGACAGTCATCCAAACAAGGTTAATCTCGGGGTTGGAGGTAAGTTAAAAGTGAAAGTTGCAAAGGGGATGTTGAATTCCACAATGACAGACAAGGTTGGATAACCGAGACAGCGTGTAATGTCAGTTGAACATGCAGAGAAAACTCAAGTTAATAGAACAATACATTTATGATTTACATATCATAATAACGATTTAGTCTTAAGAGTTCGTACAGGTTCATGGCCTTTTAAAAAAAATTAGAATAAGTAGTTTTAAAGTACACAGCAGTCCTTAAAAATTTATGTATGGCCTATTACAGTGACGTCCATGCATTTCAGGACCGACACTTTCTGTATCATGTGACACTTCCATAAAAGTTTCTTATGGCCATAGAGAGCTTTTATTTACTAGTAAATAAACTTTATTTTTGGTAGTATATGTTTTATTTTCTAAGTGCCATTTGGTGTGCAATATTTTTTTATTGAATACATGCAGGTAAATATTTCCTAAATCAAATGATTATTTGCATAATTTCCATATACTACTGGGCATTGTTAATTTCATAATGGCCATAATTATAATTATCCATCATATTACACCACTGAGTTAAAAACATGATTATATTACTTCATTATATCAATATATAATTAAACTAAGATATATAATCTGTATTTTCTTTATCAGCTTACAGGACAGATGAGGGTAAACCATGGGTACTCCCGGTGGTCCGCACAGTGGAGGCCCAGATGGCAACAGATCCCACACTGAACCACGAGTACCTCCCTATAGCGGGGATGCCTGATTTCAGATCAGCTGCCCTCAAACTACTCCTGGGAGAAGACTCCCCAGCACTTAGTGAAAACAGGGTATGTTTAGTATTCATGCTTTAGAGGCAATATAAAATGTATGATGCATTATGTTAGGAAATCTTTTCATGGTTTCTTTTCATTGATGTTAAATTGTGTCTTTTCATTAATGTTAAATTGTGTACTTATAATTAAGTTCAATATAAACATTTTCTATGAAAAGGAGACCCAAACATTTACAGATCATAGACATTCTGTGTAGATCAGCACTGAATCAATAAACAGTTTGGGATCAGAAGTGACTATAAATATAATAAGAATAATAAACAATCATGGATTGTAACTTTTTAAAAGTTCTGTCAAAATTCAAACTCTTAAAACCTTAAACTGTAATTAAACTGATCTTATGTAATAACAACATTTTAAGAATCAGCTCCAAAATTTGGCAATTCCTATCTCGCACATTTCAGGTAGAAGGTGTCCAGTCTATTGGGGGCACTGGAGCAATTAGAATTTGTGCAGACTTCTGTAAGAAAATGCTGGGATATGATACAATGTACACATCCAGTCCAACATGGGGTAGGTGGTCATCTCATCTAGCATTATGTATTCTAATTCTTTGTGTATTTTATGATTGTAGATTTGGATATATTAACTGGCTTGAGACTCCCAAAATTTGAACTAGGTATTCACTTTTTAAATGACAACAAGTTGAGGAACATCAGGTTGACAATAAACAGTAATTGCCATTTTGAGGTCAACAAGATGATTTAACTACCCGAGGAAGATTGTAATATTTACCAAGCATAAAGGGCAAATTGAATATTGTACATCAAGGGTGGCTAAATCATCATATATAGCTGCAATAATGTAGCCCTCTCCGATTTTTTTTATCTGATATTTTCTGGAGAGGGCTACAATTCCACAGCATCTCTGTAATGGTGCAAATATATTTTTTAAATACGGGCGACTGCAGGCAAAATAAATTGTTTTTACATTCAACTTACTTCTAAAAAGGCGAAATTTTTATTCACTGTCAACAACATAGCCCGTTAAACCAGATAAAATAAATCTGCTTGTTTACCAGTCGCTCTCATCAGAAGCCATGACAGTTCTCGCGTGATGCACTGAGACTTGCGCTTGAAAATTATAAATTACTTTGTAAAGTAGATTTTCGGGGTTACTAAATGATTGTGCTGTATGGCATCACTAAATATTGATAAATAAAACGATTCCATGTGACATTTTTTCGTAAACAGCAATATTTATGCCTAAAATAAGGTAATTCCTACAGAGATCCGCTCCCTAGAGATCCCTAGTCTCATTGGCTGTCCCAAAATAAAATCGATCAAGGTCAGTAAACATGGCGGATAAATTCAAGTTGTGATGTTGACATACATGAAAAATAACCGATATATGGATTGTTCTGTGTATGTTTGGATTGATTTATGTTTTGCTTAACTACATTTTTGGAGTTCAGGTAAGAAATGTGAATTAAATAGCCATTTACTGATCATTTAAGCCGAAATCCGTGCGGGAGTGAATCACTCCCGCACTTGCACCATTACGGAGATCCTAAGGAGTTGTAGCCCTCTCCCAAAAAAAAAAAAAAAAAAAAAAAAAAAAGGGAGAGGGCTACATTATTGCAGCTACATCATATAGACTGAAAAACATGCAGCAGTAATTGTTTTATTATTTGATTCAGTGATTAAATGAAACAAACTCATTAAGCAAACCTTAACACGTTACAGTGTACATGTATGAGTAAATAAACAATTCAACCCATACCATTTTTTTTCATGAGTTGTTTACAATGTTCTACCATCTCTTTTACTTTCGTTTTATAAGCATGCCTTTCTTGAGGAATGAAAATTATTACCGGTATGCATTAGCATGCGTGTACATGTACATTTACAAGCAATGAAACTAATATACTCTGTTTGTTCTTTTTGAATTTGTAGGTAATCACATGGGTATATTCAAAAGCTGTGGATATTCTAATGTAAAACAGTACAGATACTGGGACGCTCAAAATCGCACCATTGACTTTAGTGGAATGATGGAAGACTTGAATGTGAGCATTTTTATGTTTCCATAGTTTTATTAGATTCATGTTAAATTGGCAAACAGAACATAGTAAAGCTTTAAGTCTTAAGATTATTAGTGTCTAGCAGATAATGACCAAAGTTCGTTGCATTGAGTAAATTAAGTCCTCTTGGATCTACCAACTGAAACCATTCATAGATACCGTTTCTTTGAACTTCAGTATCTTGAAAATTATAAATATACATCTGGTATAAATTCAGACCTGAATTATTTTTTCTTGCAGGCAGCACCAGAGAAGTCAGTAGTGATATTCCATGGCTGTTGTCACAATCCTACAGGAATCAACCCCACAGAAGAACAGTGGAAAGAAATAGCCGATCTAGTGGAGGTACAGGGTTCTTTGTTTGTCTTGTTTAGAATGGAGCTAAACTAAAGCCAATCAAAATTTAAAAGACAACTTAATCATTGTGTTTATGGATGTTGTCATTAAGTCATTTTGGAATTAGTGAGATGAATTTCTAACGACATCATGTTTGATCTGATATGCATGGATACTTGTATGAAGAAATATATGTAATGCTAATTTCTTTGGCCACTTAAGCAGAATGAATCAGAATAGAATAAATGTTCCAAGATTTTTTCATGAAAGCAATCTGATCATTTAAAAATGATTGTTATTTCTGTTTAAACTCTTATGTAATATAGATTTTTTTCTTGTTCTGCCCTTGTTTATGACACATATAGATGATAATTAATGGAAGATCCTGAGGAATTTTGGGGAATTTGATGAAATGTTAAAGTTAAAAAATCAGGATCAATGATATGAGTATAATTGGGACCCTTTTATGACAGTTTCTTAGTTGTCTATAATGTCTAACATGCTCTGTAATGTGTTTTTAATTTGACATTTTCAGAAGAAAAAGTTTTTGGTCATGCTGGATGAGGCATATCAAGGTTTTGCCTCTGGAAACCTGGAGCAGGACGGATCTGTTGCACGCTACTTTGTTAAAAGGGGATTTGAATTTTTTGTCTCACAATCATTTTCCAAAAACTTTGGATTATACAGTTAGTATCTATCTATAAATAAAATTCTCATCTTGCCTTTGTTTCCTTGTTTAAAACTTTAAATGTCACAGGTGTGATGATTGAAGAATGTAGCTGGCTTAAAAGAATTTATTCATCTAAAGTACATTGTACCATAAAAGATAAACCATTTGATTAAAATGTACCGGTATGTATCTACATTGTACTTTTACAGATGAAAGAATAGGAAACTTAGCTATAATCTGTGCAAATAAAGATGCCAAGCTGCGAGTGAAGTCTCAGATGGAGATGGTTGTGAGGACAACCTGGTCAAATTCACCCAATCACGGAGCTAGAATTGTCGCATCAGTACTCAATAACCCAGCATACTATGCAGAATGGTAATCTATAAAATTAAAAAAAAAAAGATCAGTATTGTTTTTTCAATCCAATGCCAATATATATGCTCGGATTTATACAGAGCCCAGGTTTAACTCATTCTTTTTTAAGGAAGTTTTTTTAATTGTATTCCAAATTAAGTGTAAATACCTGACATAAAATTTTGCCTAGAAAATATCTTCAGATCTGTATAAAGAGTTGTGTATTCACAGGAAAGAGCACGTGAAAACGATGTCGGATAGAATCAAGATGATGAGAGAGATGCTCTTCCAGAAATTGAAGTCACTAGGCACGCCCGGAAAATGGGATCACATCATCGAACAGAAAGGGATGTTCAGCTTTACAGGATTAAATCGTAAGTTGACAAACATCTATGGTCAGAACCTTGTAGTTCTTGATACCTTGAAACCTTGGCAAGTTAAGTTGGAAGGAAGTTCTTTTTCTATTTCACTGGTGCTGAGCCAATATATCTCTCTGAAAGATTAGTCAATAAAGTTGTGAATGGGTTGGTGTGAAGTTTTCAGGAAAATATTTTTCTTGAGCAATGGAGAATCAGTAGGAAATTTGAGGCAGATAAAGTAAGGATGAAAATTCTGAAGAATTTTCTCTTCATTTATTTATTTATTTTATATTTATTTTTTTTTTTTTTGGAGACTGTATCAGTCTTCGTCAAACCTTTTTTTCAGAACATGCCCTTTGGGCAGGTTTAACCACTTATTACACTAGCCCGAACAAATATTTACATGCCCAGAATTTTATCAAGTAATTTTTTTCTTATTTGCCTTTTCATGCCAAGGAAATGATCTGAAATCCATTTCTATCGATCTATTGTCTCGCCATTGGTATTGTTTTCAACCTGTACATTTTGTGTCTCCTTTGCAAAAGAGTTCCTTTGGAATTGCAGTAGAATAAACTATCGTTAAAATTTTATTTGGTACTCCACTTTAGATGAAAAATCAGACTTTTAAGTACATTTAATGTTATTAGTATTATCTAATTTGATAATACGCATGCTTAGGCCTCAGAATTTACATGCCCTTCGGGCTTGTAAGTATGCAATATCCACATGCCCGCTTCCAATTTTACCAGGTCCCGGGCTTCGACTCCCGGGATTTGTCGAAGACTGCTGTATTGTTTGTGGTGCAAGTCGAGTTGTGGACAGAACAGGATGTGGTATTCTATACTAGCTGATTGTAATTTGCCTTATCAGATACATGCCATGGAGATAAAATTTTGTTTGAAATTAAAAAATTTAATTATATATATAAAGGTGGTTTATAATGATATAAACTACCTTTAGAATTACATTTCACATTTAGTATGGAGTCATAAACTGTGTGAACAAAAAAAAAAAAAAGAAAAGAAAAAAGAAAAATTAATACAGAGGTCAATAGTAACATAATCATTAACAAAGGGAAATAAATCTCAAACATTTTTCTGCACTCTGGATTCTGTCTAGGTTTGGACAGTTATACTGTATGTTCTCAACATTCTTCAAATCATGCAGTCCTAAACTTGTTACAATTTTGATAATTAAATCATACATGTTTGAATCTGAGCTATGAAAAATAAGAATTCTGAAAATTAAAATCCTGGAATGGAACTTGACTATCTATTTGTTACTAAGTTACATCTACATGCAGTTATGAACAAGGAAATCATGGAATCTTGCCACAACCTGCACTTCTGTACAATTTTAGTATTTAGTATCTTGCATCATCAGCTCTCATTTAAACATGAACTTTGCACATTCAAACATTATTGCTATATATATTCACCTTGAGAATAAACTGCAATGTGGTCAGTAATTTGTTCTTAAATTTATCCTGAAGCTGAATGAAATCATATTATTCGCTTGTATATATCTCATATTCTTGCCTATTTTTGCAGCTGGACAAGTTGACATTTTGATAAAGAAATACCACATCTACCTATTGAAGAATGGTCGCATCAATATGTGTGCTTTGACAACTGCAAATATGGAATATGTAGCTAATGCCATCCACTCAGCCATTACTGAATGCAAGCTTTGAAAAACCTTAGATCTAGGATGTCAAACAATGAAAAGTACTTGATTAAATTAGTGGTTGATCGTTTAATGTGATACATGTACAAAGAAAATATTTACATTATATTTCATTTCAATACTGATTATGTCATGATTATAATTTAAAATTATTGACACATAATGACTATATGTATACATGTATGTATTGATTCAAATCCTGTGTCAATCGATGCATCTTTTTCAGGACTTTAGATTTATAAATACTGTGCCAAATTTAAAGACCTCGTCCTTAACTCTGTGTATAATATTTATTTAATATTCTAGGAAATTTTCTATGATATTCAGAAATGGTGATATAGATATGAAATAGATAATGTGGTATAAGCTTCATATATGCATGTGCATTAATGATGTTCTGTATTGGCTTAAGTATAGTTATATTTATGGAATGTTTTTATTTGTTAAATGTTTGTGGATTTGAAAGAAAGCAAGAAAATTTGCATGAACCAGCTGCAAAAAAAAAAATGAATGGCAAACAAATTAATACATGTAGTGCTACACATATACTGTATATTATTTGACTTTACATTTCTTTGTTACATTGTTTTGAGGGTGCTTATAGAAAAAATGTTATCATATTTATAATATCACTAACAAACAACCTTCCTATTCTGATTATGGACTTACTGATTTATTGAGGAAATAATCAACTTTCCAAAATTTTACATCTGCTAACGGTGGATTATTGCTTACATTAAATGGTTGCATCTTGAAACATCTTGATTAATTTATATATACATGTAGATATTTATATTTTACAGCTGTTTAGGGATATGAATGATTACACAGTCATTCTTTTGTCCTACCTACAGTTCCATATAGTAAGTTAGGCAGTCTTTTAAGTCACTGTAAACTGTTATCAATACTTTTAGCAGAGAAATACATGTATATAATTTCTCTGAAATTAATTGTCTGGCTTAATTTGGCTATTTTTATTTTTACTAGATGTTTAAAGACAAATTTGGTTGATGTTGTACCTTTTTGTCAGCTTATTTGCATGTGCAGGTTTTGTACCCATCTAAAATCAATAAATTACTTCCAAATAAAATAGTGATACTGTTAAGAAATTAATTATTTTTTACTTGGGTTGGCAGTCCTGCTTTGATCACTTAAAATTAGCAGATTACTATACATTGATGTCAACACCATCCTTACCTTGCTTTGAATTTGGAGATAATGCAATTAAAACACATTTATAAACCATGTCTTTACCAGATACTGCCATGTATGCTTAATGCTATGTTTTAAGCTTTAATGTATTATATATATAGTTGTATATGTTTATATGTTTTGGGGCAATATAATTTAGATTTTGTTGTCTCCTCTGTAAATACCCCCCCCCCCAACAACAACAACAACAAAATACACACCAAAATAGTATTTTCAGTTTTGTAGTTGTTTACCTTAATTTTTAGCTCACCTGAGCTGAAAGCTGAAGTGAGCTTCTCTGATCACATTTTGTCTGGTGTCCATCTGTCTAGCTGTTTTTACTAGAGTTACACTGTGAGGTAAAACTTGCGTATTTTCCAGTATTCTGGGGTTACTTTTGTATTGTGGGGTTAACCGCACAATAAATTGGTTTATTCATGTTTGATATGACAGTGCGAGGTTAAAAAAAAACCCCTAAAAATAGACTTCACCCCACAAGAATTTTCAGACATAATATGAGACTTGTGTATAGTAACTATGGACATGCAGAATCCAGTACTAAAATTCACCACGCTCTGTAGTAAAAATATGAACATAAAACTGTAGTGTGAAAGAATGTACAGAAAGACGTTTTGACATATGCACCCCACTATGGATTTAACTACTGAAAGTATAACCCCATGCTGTTATCTAAGCTATCAGTCTGCATGTGAACTTTTCACATTTTAGACTCCTTCTCAAGAACCACTGGGCCAATTTTGACCAAACTTGCCACAAAGCATCCTTGGGTGAAGAATTAGTGAAAATTTGTGTCATGCATCTTTCAAAAATCTTCTTCTCAAGAACAATAAGGCCAGAAAATTTGAAACTTATGTGAAACCTTCATTACATAGTGTAGATTCAGATTTGTTCAAATCATGCCCCCCAGGGGTAGGGTGGGGCCACAATAGGGGATCAAAACTTTACATAGGAATACATAGGAAGTTTTTTAAAAAAATCTCAAGAACAACAAAGCTGTGATCAGTCATACTGATATGGAAGCATCATCAGTTATAGTAGATTCACGTTTGTTCAAATCGTGACCCCTGGGGGTAGGGTGGGGCCACACTTGGAAATCAAAGTTTTACAAATGAATATACAGGAAAAAACTTTAAAAATCTTCTTCTCAAGAACAGCAAAGCCATTATTAGTCATTTTGATATGGAAGCATATTCAGGTAGTGAAGGTTCAAGTTTGTTCAAATCATGACCCCTGGGGGTAGGGTGGGGCCACAATGGCCGGGTGATCAAAGTTTTACATAGCAATATATAGGAAAAAATCTTCTCAAGAACAGAAAAGCCATGTTTAGTCTAATTGATATGGAAGCATCCTCAGGTAGTGTAGATTCAAGTTTGTTCAAATGATGACCCCTGGGGATAGGGAGGGGCCACAATGGGGGATCCAATGTGCTCAGGTGAGCGATGTGGTTCATTGGCCTCTTGTATTTAGCTTGTCAGAAAATTTTACAGTTGAAATATTTTTGGACTAGGGTGACCCCCCCCCCCCCCCCCCCCCCCCGGGAAAAAATTCCAGGACCTGGACATATTTAATTCAATTATGGTAAATTACAATTACAGGAATTTTTTAAATAGTCTAAAAAGATATTGTGCACATTCAGGATGCATCTCATGTGTGTACTGTGTTGAAGTATCTCTGAAAAACAACTGGTAACAACCATTGTTTAGTTCGCTGAAGGGGCTGAATTAGCTATGCAAAGAGCATTTGCTCCATTTTCACAGAAACCCTGGCCCCAAGGCCATAAACTGAGAAGAGACTTAAGTCAAAATTTTAATTTTTAATATCTTAGGTTTCATTCAATGTATTAGCTTAAAAATTTGCAAATGTGCAAAACACTTCAATTCAAACATATTATGAAAAATTTATTGTATTATCAATATTATTTCAAAAGTTATTTCGATTTGAAATTTTGACTTAAATCTGTTCTCAGTTTATGGTCTTGGGGCCAGATTTGACTGAGAAAAAAAATCAATTGATGACTGATAAACTTTCACATTTCACCTTATTCTCTAGAACCATGCATGTCACAGTGCCATTTGTATATATATATATATATATATATATTGATTGGATTAAAGTGAGCATGCAAGTTGGGTTTTTTTCCCTAGAAGTTTATCAGATATTAAAATTTCAGCATTAGTTAAATTGTAGTGGTAAAGCTCTTAAAATTCTTGTTTATGTGCTGTACTGAAAATGACAATAAGAAATTTTCAATTCTATTTAATTTCGATAATTTTTAATGCTTAAAATACTATATTTTTAGCAGCTCAAGTGTAACTTGTCTATGCCTTTATTTAGTGCGACCTGTAAAAGTGGAACTCTCTAGTAAAGGAAACCAATAGTGGCCTATCTTTATTCCCGCGCTTTTGTCACCTCCATTATTCGTGTATTCACTGATTCAGTATTGTGTTGGAAGATCTATATTTAAGGCTTAAGAAACTAATTATTTCGAAAGGATGTTAGTACAACTTGGATTTTTAGTTCCTGAGAAGTATTATATGGTAAGTATCAATCAATGTATGATTCTCTACCTGCTTGAGACGAGATCTTGAAACTTGATTAAGAGCTGAACTATTTTATATTAATGCTAGGATGATAGATATGGGGTTTGGTGTAATTATTATTGGCACATTGTGTTCAGCGGTTGAATTCGTCTGCGGAATGTTTAAAGCTGTAACATGTAGGCGAAAAATCTGCCCTCTCGGTTGGCTGAATGTCGAAACATTTGGCCTGAAGCCTTAGTTTGATTTTCTTAGTTAAACTTTTGTTAAATGTTAATTATCAAAGTATAAGAAGTCAAAATAAATTCTTAAATAGGAAATGTAATGTAAATGACAAGAATATGGAATCAAAATAGTTTTAGTTATACTAGTTCAAGTCAATAAATCGGCATCCTCCTTCCATTGACGTGCAGGGTCTTGTAGCCACTGTGCATCATTGCATTCGTTTGATTAAAAAGAAAATAGGTGCTAGGGAAAGTAAAAGTACTGACATGTATGTTTTCATCATGCTTGCTAATCCTGACTTGAATGAGTTGAGAAATTCGGCTCTCGAGACACTGAGTGATAACATGTTTCTGGCGGATCCAAGATGGTGACCAGCAAGGGAAACTAAAATGTGTACACCTGGATTTCATAAACACTTCTAACTTTGACTGACCTCTTCAAACACTTCAGACCTATTTAGACAATACATTTGAAAGTGTAAAGGTTGGATGTACTTAGCATAGCCTGTGAGATCACACATTAATGCTTAAGCTGCATTTCCATAGCGAGTATGCAGCACAAACTTGAGAAGTTGAA